>NW_012106564.1:1851566-1901517 GCF_000951045.1 Mandrillus leucophaeus
GGGATGATGGGCAGCATTGACAGGGATGATGGGCAGCATTGACAGGGATGATGGGCAGCATTGAGAGGGATGATGGGCAGCATTGAGAGGGATGATGGGCAGCATTGAGAGGGATGATGGGCAGCATTGAGAGGGATGATAGGCACATTGAGAGGGATGATGGGCAGCATTAAGAGGGATGATGGGCAGCAGTCCAGCAGGCAAGTGGCAGACGGCAGTAGGGGGAGGTCAAATTAATTAAAAGCCTGAAGTGGAAAAGTCTAAGTGAAAGGAAAGCAGGAAGAGAACAGCAGAAGGGGATGGACTGCAAAAGAAGGTGAAGACTGGGCATGATGGCTCACACCAGTAACCCCAGCACTTTGGGAGGCTGAGGTGAGAGGACTGCTTGAGGTCAGGAGCTCAAGACCCGTCTTGGCAAGACTTTGTCTCTCCAAAAAGAAAGAAAAAGCCAGGTGTGGTGGTGCACACCTGTAGTCCTCGCTACTTAGGAGGCAGAGGCAAGAGGACTGTTTGAGCCCACAAGTCCGAGGCTCCAGTGAGCATGATCACACCACTGCACTCCAGTCTGACTGACAGAGCAACATCTTGTTTGTTTTAAAAAAAAAAAAAAGTGTGGGGGGTGATGAAGCTCTGACATTAAAAAAAAAATGTATGTACAGAGTGTTTAGTACTGTGCCTGACATACAGCAGGTATTTGATAAATCTTGAGTGAATGGAGAATGAGTAAATGAAGAAGAGAAGGTCATTCAGTCAAGACATTTTCTCACTTGAGAAAATATGCTAAGAGATAGCAATGGTGTATGACAGGATTCGGAAAAGTAGTTATGCCCAGGTGACATTCAACATTGGTAATTATGCTAATAGAAGAAAACCCATTGGAATCCCTATAGTGAAAACCAAACAGGTTGAAAAGAAGCATAAACAGGAAAAACAACATGCACTAACAATAGTCCCAGAAAAAACCAAAATATCTTGGGAGAAATTTTACTCAGAAGAGAAGCACAAAACATGTTGTATATTGAAGATTTCAAAATTGTTTTCTCCCATGTCAGGAGACTCCCTAAAGTATATTTTTATCCAAGCTGGCCTAAGTTTAAGAGGAAGCACAAAAAGAGGGACAACATAGTATACAAACTACTAAAAATTTGGGTGGAAGCCAGGCGTGGTGGCTCACGCCTGTAATTCCAGCACTTTGGGAGGCCAAGGCGGGTGGATTACCTGAGGTCAGGAGTTTGAGACCAGCTCGACCAACACAGAGAAACCTCGTCTCTCCTAAAAACACAAAATTAGCCGGGCATGGTGGCACATGCCTCTAATCCCAGCTACTCGGGAGGCTGAAGCAGGAGAATCTGCTTGAACCCAGGAGGTGGAGGTTGCAGTGAGCTGAGATCACGCCATTGCACTCCAGCCTGGGCAACAAGAGCAAAACTCCGTCCCCCCCAAAAAAAAATTGGGTAGAAAAATGTCGACACTTCTATGGGAACCAGCAGAAACTCATCTTTCAGTGGTAAAGCAGTTCTAATCCCATTAAGACAAAAGTCTTCAAAGTAAAGTTATATTGGCCAGGTGTGGTGACTCACACCTGTAATCCCAGCACTTTGGGAGGCCAAGGTGGGCAGATCACATGAGGCCAGGAGTTTGAGGCCAGTCTGGTCAACATGGCAAAACTCCATCTCTATTAAATACACAAAAATTAGCTGGGCTTGGTGGTGCATGACTGTAATCCCAGCTACTTGGGAGGCTGAGGCATGAGAATCACTTGAGTCTGGGAGGCGGAGGGTGCAGTGGGCCAAGATCACGCCACTGCACTCTAGCCTTGGTGACAGAGTGAGACTCTGTCTCAAAATAATAATAATAAAGTTATATTTTAACAAAAGGATTAACAACCAAAAACCATGCTTATTTCAAGCAATATGTAATAATAATATAATAAAAATGCAAAAACAACTAAAGAGTGAGAATACTATTTGGAGTTCAAAACAGTAATGTCTGACCTATATGTAACACAACTGAAACATAAAGAATCTTGCCTCCTGAGCATCCTGTTTCCGCAAAAGTGTGGCCTCTGACGAACAATGAAAATAGAAGCTGACCTAATAATTCTAGAGTCATTTCACTTGATGAAATGTTTTAAAGTAAGCAGATAAAAATCCAAGTGAGTGAAAACAAATCCAATTTGTAACAAAAATGTCAACAACCTGATACTTTCAAGCTGAAGTATTTTCCTGGTCCTTCACTTATTTACCTTCAAGGTTTCTGAACTAATCTTGAGATTTTTTAGAATCAAATATCTGATTTTAACAGACATGTGACTGGTCTAATACATGGCTGATAATTACTAAGTAACAGAGTAACTAAGGTAAAACACAATTCTCTCTGGATTTGTTTCAAATGTCTTCTCCTGAAGACACGTGACATACAACTCAGGATGTGACTGAGTTTGGGGCAGAGTTTGCAAACTGTGGTTCACAGGCCAAATTTAACCCACTGTGAATGTTGAAAAACAATCAAAATAAGACTCTTTTGTGATGTGAAAATTACATAAAATTTAAATGTTGTTGTCCATAAATAAAGTTTTACTGGAACACAGCCATACTCATTCGTTTACATATTTATTTTCTATGACTGCTTTTACACTGCAACAGCAGAGTTATGACAGTGATGACTGGGCCTGCAAAACCTAAAATATTTATTATCTGGATTTATATGAAAAAAGTTTGCTGACCTCTGGTCTAGTATGAACTAGAACAAGGAACTCAGAAATAAGAATTTAAGAGCTTGATCAACTAATTTTTATAAGCAATATTAGCCATTTAAAAATCAATTAAGAACTCTATGAAAGCTTATAAAAATGGGGAAACTATATTTCAAGCTGTGATATATTTAGTAAAATGTATAATTCTATGAATGCATCTGAAGTGTTCAACTAAAGAACATCAGATCAACAACAGATAAAAGATTTGTGCCAGGCCGGGCTCTGTGGCTCACACCTGCAATCCTAGCAATTTGGGAGGCTGAGGCAGGCGAATCATGAGGACAGGAGATTGAGACCATCCTGCCCAACACAGTGAAACCCCCTCTCTACTAAAAATAAAAAAAATTAGCCAGGCGTGGTGGCACGCGCCTGTAGTCCCAGCTACTTGGGAGGCGGAGGCAGGAGAATCGCTTGAACCCAGAAGGCAGAGGTTACAGTGTGCCAAGATCGCGCCACTGCACTCCAGCCTGGGGCACAAGAACAAAACTCTGTCTCAAAAAAAAAAAAAAAAAAACAGATTTGTGCCACAAAATAACATATTATTATTGAATCTGAGGGAGGAAATGGAAGTTATGTATAGGCCTTCCACATTTATCAGTAGTATTTTTCAAGAGATTCACGGACATTTAGCAAAATTACACCAGGAACTACCTGACATGCAATTTAGGGAAATATATATAAATCTCCACCTTTAAATGTTCATAATTGTTGTCAAGAACCACTCATTTAATCATTTGCAAGAATTGCAGAAATTATATGCAGTAAATTAAACCAGACCATGAAGATTATCTAAGGGTCCACCTGTTACAGCCTTCAAGTGTAGAACAATGACAAATAACACAGTCATTTTTCTCCCTCCTCTTTCTTCTTTCCTTCCCCTTGCCTTTTACATTCATCTTGCCCCTGTGTTTTGCCCTTGAATATCTGTCAATACTATCTGCATTTTGACTGAACCACATCAATGTGTAAATCCTATAATATAAGCTGATTATGTTTTTCCCTCTAATTCTGGTACAGTGTCTAAAAAAAGGCTAAACACGAGAGCTTGACAAATGATTTTGAATACGACATGCCCAGAAGTCGATCCTCTTTTGTGTTTTATTAACATCGCCTATAAATATTCCAAGTCTGAATTTTATATGTAGAGACAATGCCTTACAACATCTACAATGCATGACTGTCTATATGTAAAACTAATACTGTAAAGGTTTAACTTCAGTGTGAAAAAAGAAAAAACACAAAACAAAAAAAGCCTGGGTATTTGGGTTTAAAGAAAAGATCCAAAGTGCTCCCCTACTCCATTTCCAGAAGGAATTCAGCATGGATAAAGCAATATAATTTGAAGAATATACCCTAAAATGATATTACAACGAAAATATTTACAAAGCTCATTTCAGCAATCTCAAAAAGAATAAGCACATAGATTCTAGGTGACAAAAGTTGTCACCAGTAAAAATTACAGACTTATTTACAAAGAGTCTGTTGTCCTCTTTCCAAAGGTAAGTTATATAATTAAATCCAAATATGGTTACAATAAAATGTTAGTAAGACACAGTTTTACAAGGACTACTAATGTAATTTTGAAAAGAGAAAAGTGGCATTTGCCAAATCTGTCAAAAGCCTGGACAGGAGTTTGACAACTCTGCTAGCAGATGGAGGTCCTTCTGATAAAGATCTCCTAGGTTGAGGTCTTCAAGGTGTGACTATGAAATATTAAGAACTAATTAGTTAACTAACAAATACTTAATGAGTGCCTAATCTGTACCCAGATACTACTCTAGGCCCTGAAGCTAAAGCAAACAAGACAAACAAAATACCCACTCACATGGAGCTCTTACAGTCTAGTGCTGGGAAAAAGTAATAATTTAACAAGGAAAAATAATAGTTGGTGCTAAGGGCTCTGCTGAGGATTACAATAACATAATAATTTAATAGATATTGTGATAAGGTAATAGAGCACCTAGTTACTCTAGACTGCCTGATCAGGAAGTGCCGCTCTGAGTAGGTGATGTTTGAACTAAGTACTTAATGTTAAGACAGAGCCAGCTGGCCAGGCCTGGTGGCTCATGCCTGTAATCCCAGCACTTTGGGAGGCTGAGGCGGGCGGATCAAGAGGTCAGGAGTTTGAGACCAGCCTGGCCAACATGGTGAAACCACATCTCTACTAAATATACAAAAATTAGCTGGGCGTGGTGGCAGGCACCTGTAATCCCAGCTACTTGGAAGGCTGAGGCAGGAGAATCGTTTGAACCCAGGAGCTGAGATCACGCCATTGCACTCCAGCCTGGGCGACAGGGCGAGACTCCATTTAAAAAAAAAAAAAAAAAAAAAAAAAAAAGCCAATCAGAAGGACAGGACAGAAAGGAAAAGAAACAGCTAACGCAAAGGGCTAAGACAGAATGAGTGTGGCCTACTGAGGAACAGAATGAAGGCTGGAGTGGGTGGGACAGCATAAACTATAGGTGAGTAAATAGTAGAAGACCTGGTGGCCACCAGTCATGGTAAGTAATCTGAATTTCATTCTATGTGCCAGGGAAAAAGCTGTTGGAGGGTTTAAGCAGGAGAATGGCTTGACTTCTTTTAAAAAGACCTTTAGCTGGTAAGTGAGGGACAAGGTAGAAACTCTGAGCCCTGTTAGAAGCTTACTGCAGTGGCTAAGGCAACGTATACTCCAATGGAGGCAGAGAGAAGAAAAACGCAAAGAAAGATTCAGGATATGTTTTGGAGGTAGTGACAACAGGACTTGATGGATGAGATATAGGGGTGAAAAAAATAAACAAATAAATCAGAATACTGCTAGGCCTTTGTGAAACTGTAGTTGGTGGTTTAATTTATGGAAACAGGAAAGTCTGGAGAAAAAGCAGGTTTGGAGAGTAATTCAGTAGCTGGGTCTTGTTTACATTTGACATCCCCATTAAATAACTAAAGATTTAAAGAAGGCAGCCATATATGTTAAGCCTTGAGCTCCAGGATCAGGTTTGAGTTACTGGCAGAAACGGTTCTCAAAGCCCAAATGGAAAAGCTGCTTATGTGTAGCTCCAAGTAACCAGTGTTCTTTAAAAGAGTAAACTTTGGAAGACTAACAGACACAATTTGATAATGATATATAAACAAAAGAGTTTCTAAATTATGAGTCTCTTTAAACCGACAACAGATTATTCCTTTAGAGATGAGATTCTTACCACTGATAATTAGAATAAGCACACAGGCTCTGGTTTCAGACTGCCTGCATATGAATCACAGCTCCCCCATTTACCAATTAAATAGATAGTATTGGGTAAAGTAAATTAAATAGTATTAGGTAAATCACTTAATTTCTCAGTGTCTCAACTTCCTCATCAGCAAAGATAACAACAGTAACTACCCCCGGTGTACTTATGAAGATTAAATTAACCAGAACGTGTAAAACAATGAAAACAGTATCTGGCAGGTAGTAAGTGCTCAACAAATGCCAGCTGGTATATTATCATTATTATTATTTTGAGATGCAGTTTTGCTGTCATTGCCTAGGCTGGAGTGCAGTGGCACGATCTCGGCTCACTGCAACCTCCGCCTCCTGGGTTCAAGCAATTCTCCTGCCTCAGCCTCCTGAGTAGCTGGGATTACAGGTCTGCGCCACCCCACCCCCAGCTATTTTTTGCATTTTTAGTAGAGACAGGGTTTCATCACGTTGGCCAGGCTTGTCTTGAACTCCTGACCTCAGGTGATCCACCTGCCTCGGCCTCCCAAAGTGTAGGGATTACAGGTGTGAGCCACTGCGCCCGGCCGCAAGCTGGTATTATCACCTGCAGTCTCCTGGCATTGTACACAGAAGTGTCTTAACACTTCAGTTTTCTAGTTAGATGCTTGGGAAGAGATGGCATCAAAGATTCAGAATGAATTGGGGAAGCATATGAAAGACCCTCCTTAAAAGACATGGAGGCTCAATGTTACAGACTGCTAAGAACATGCTCTTTAAAAATAAGCTATCTGTATGCCAGTTATTCCTAAATCTGCATCTCAGCCTGGATCTGGCCCTGGAGCTCCAGACTCACATACTTGGCTGCCTACTGGGTACTCGACTTGGTAATTTAATAGGTATATCATTGAAATAAAAAGGGAAAGCAATCAGTATTCTCTTCATCTTCTGTAAGTAGATGATCGAGTAACATTTTCTTTTTTCTTTTCTTTTTTTTTTTTTTTGAGACAGAGTGTCACTCTGTAGCACAGGCTGGAGTGCAGTGGTGCGATCTTGGCTTGCTGCAAGCTCTGCCTCCTGGGTTCAAGTGATTCTCCTGCCTCAGCCTCCTGAGTAGCTGGGACTACAAGTGCCTACTACCACACCTGGCTAATTTTTGTCGTTTTAGTAGAGACAGGTTTTCTCCATGTTGGCCAGGTTGGTCTCGAATTCCCGGACTCAGGTGATCTGCCCGCCTCGGCCTCCCAAAGTGCTGGGATGACGGGCCCTCAAGTGACATTTTGAACTGCAGAATCTCTCGACTCCCCTCCATAAGTCACAAAATCCATGCTATAATTGACATTCTCTCAGTTTTCACCTTCACACTGAGAAAGTACCCAGACTGGTCAACTACATTAAAATCTCAGGCATTGTATCTACTCATTTCAGCATTAATATTTTCAAATCATTATTCTACTGAATATATTACTTACTGTAAGTCACTTCAAACAGTTTCTGAAGGTTTACAGGGAATAAGGAAATAAATCAAATATAAGATGTCATTAGATGATTCCTGGGATCTTATGCCTAAGGCATCCTGGGCTGCACACTCAGCACTGCGACTCCCAGCTGCCTTATGTTGGGTCATGACTCAGTTGCCACCAATGGAGTGACTAGACATCCCCTAAGGACCAGGAGAGTCCCTGCAAAATTCTAAATTCATAGCCTTCCACTCACAAAAGTTTCTAGATTGGATGAGAAATTATATGTCTACCTACATACTCTGTAGCAGGTAACATGCATACACACACACATTTATTCTGCTAACATCCACCAAACACCAATTAAGTGCCAGGACCCATGGTGAGCTCCAGTGCAATGCAGGACTCTAGCACAAAAATGACAGGTTTTAAAGAGCCATAAAAACTTTGTGTTACATACCACATCTAAGAAGACGAGAGAACAGCCAAAAAATAGTACAGTTCCTTAGACAGACAACAAACAGACAGCTACATTAGATGTTATAAACCATGTATAACCAACAAGTATTTGTAAGTGACTGAAATGTTCCACTGCCTTGCTACCATGGATGTGAAGTGGGAACATGTGATAGCGAAAGATGTTTTTTTTATAGGCAAGTAGCATAATCCACAATAGGAATAAAAGCACCAATACAACTATCTTTCCTTTCTGTGATTTAACGTATTATTTCTCCTTCGACTTTCGAAACAAAACATAATTCACATATTTTAGGCTGAAATAACAATTGAATACATCTGACATCCCTGTCAAATAACTTAAGACTTCAAGAAGGCAGCCAGGTAAGTAAGCCTTGTGCTCTAGGATCATGGCTAGATCCCATCAACATAAGAAGAATCAGGAAATCTGAAATGGTTCAGCTGTGATTCCTTTTGAATTAGAAACAGTGTACAGATTACAGTTAGGCAAATTGCCAGTGAATACTCAAGGAGATTTCAAACAAATGCATATACTTACTTTGCTTAGGAGCAGCGAACAAAGCAAAGGCCTCTGATAAATTTAATGTCAGCAATTTTCAAAGCTTACTCTTGGCCGGGTGCGGTGGTTCACACCTGTAATCCCAGCACTCTGGGAGGCCAATGCGGGCAGATCACTTCAGGTCAGGAGTTCGAGACCAGCCTGGCCAACGTAGTGAAACCCCGTCTCTACTAAAAACACAAAAATTAGCCAGGCGTGATGGCAGACTCCTGTAATCCCAGCTACTCGGGAGGCTGAGGCAGGAGAATTGCGTGAACCCGGGATGTGGAGGTTGCAGTGAGCTGAGATCGCGCCATTGCACTCCAGCCTGGGGGACAAGAGCGAGACTGTGTTTCAAAAAAAAAAAAAAAGCTTAGTCTTATGGCTAGAAGGAATTTAAGAAGTAGAGTAATCTTAGGCACTCCAACACATTGTCTTCATGGGAATTCTGGCAACTTAGATGAAGGAGGCTGTAGCAATTTGAAGTTTTACTAGATTCAGTGTTTAAAACTGTTGGTTAGTAAAACCCTAAAAAAGATGATCTTTAAGGGCTCTTTACAGATTATGATACAAAAGCCCAGAGAAGTCACATAGTAGTAGTGGGAAAAGTATGACTTTCAAAATCAATCACACTTAACTATTCCCAGACCTCTTCTTCAATGTGTGTTCCTAAGAACACGCCTTAACTTTTTTCTGTTTCTCCACCTATACAAACGAAGAGAATACTTAACTTTTAGGGATGTTATGAAGGCTAAATCAATTCATATTTATGAAGACATCTGTCACATAATAGATACTCAAAACATGTTGATTGCCTTTCTTCCAAGGGATAAATAACTTGCAAGTCACACAGCTAGTGAGGACTAGAACCAAGAATTGAGATCCCCTTTACCACTCAAACAGAATTCAACTATTTCTTAAATGGCCACTATTCATCTTCAGTCATATCATAAAATAGAGCTTTTTAACACCTGAGTTGGGAGGGGTAGTTATTAAAGTAAATGTGGAACACCACAGGGCTGCAAAAGAGTCAGGAAGTTTAATCAAGGAAATATTGTATTGGCTACCTTTCTAAAAATGACATCTGCTTAGTTTGTACCTGAAGGCTTGAACTTCTGGAAACAATGCAACAACTAAAGTTGGTTATTTTTAATGGATATTTCACAACTAGTATTTCAAGACTGTTTGCAGCAAATAGGTATCAAGTGTCTAACGTGCAGGGCCCTGTGGATGACAGAAGTATGAATCCAACTTTGGACCTGTCTTCTCTTGTAGAGAAGAGAGACAGACCTCGAGGAGTGATAAAAACCAACCAACCAACCAATAATTGCATGGTAGGTGTGATGGAACTTAAAAAGTTCAAGGCCAGCCTGACATGGGGGGTTACTTAATGCTACTCTACTTGGGGATAAAATGCCCATCAGGAGTTGGTAAACATAGCAAAGCATAGCAGAAACTATTCAAATTGTGTTAATTGAATTCTAGTATTGTTTCTCAAAGGAGTTAGCTTTGTGAACTTGTCAAGTTACTTGACATCTTTAGGTTACGTTTCTCATCTGTCTGTAAAATAAGTGAGTTCAAAGGATGATCTCTATTTAAGCCTCCTTCCAGTTCTAATATTCCAAATTATATGATAAGGATCATGACCACAAGAAATACAGTAACTTATATTTATCGCACATCTATTATATGTCAAACACCGTGCTAAAGTGCATTACTGTACTATCTTCACTTAATCTTCACAACTTTATGAAGTGGACATTATTGTTGTCATTATTTTACACATGAGAAAAAGGAGGCTAAACAGTATCAGAATACTGCAGTCGTGATTTGAATGGAAGCAGTCTGAAGCAGTAACCCCTGCTTCTGACCTCAGTCTGAAGGGTAACCCTGAATTGAAGCAGTTCATGGGTCACCCTTACCCGTCACACAAAGTTGCTTCTCGTCACAAAAACTGTCTTATCCATTCTCAAGAAATAATGAAAAGAGAAAGCTTGGAAAAGGATCCTTCCTGGCTGGCAGACAAGATCTGAGTTAATATCACGTTGTCTGTTTCACGTGTTAAAAAGTCTCTTGCACCACTTTCCCCGAGATGCTTGCGCGCTCCCACGGCTGTGCGCGCCCCTGTCGGGCTGACACCGCGACCGCCAGAAGCGATCAGGGCTGAGGCGCACGGAAGGGCTCCGGGAGAGGCCCCGTAGGAGCGCGGGCACAGAGTGGGTACCTGGGCTGCTGTCTGCTCCAGTTGGCTGGTTCTCCCACCACTCGTCTCCGAGATCGTCTGCCATCTCAGCTCAGGACTCGACGTGGGCTGAACACCACGGGGAGGCGGCCAGCTGCGGAGAATCACGCTGTCTCAAAGCCAGTTCTGTCGGCGTAGCTACACGCGGAGCCCCGGCTAGACACTGTCGCCTCCGCCCCGCGGCGATGACGTCACACCTCCGCCCCGCCTCTCCGGCAGCTACTTCCAGACTCGTCGCAGTTTCCACACAGGCGCCGACAGGCAGAAGCAGTTTGGAAACGCAAAATAAATCTCTCCAAAGCTTAGAGACAAAAAGGAACATAAGACGAAAGGAATTGTCATCATTTTTGAAAAATGTATTTAAAAAATTTTTGTTTAGGTGTTCTATTTCCCGATAAGATTGTGTCGAAAGTGTGAGACGCGATGCGAAGACGATTTTTCTCCGCTCAGTTTCAAAGAACTTGGGTCGCGGGAGAAGACACAAACACGTGCGTGTGTTTTCGCTTTTGCGTCAGTGTTTCAGAGTTTGTGTGTTTGTACAGTTTGCTCTTAGAATAACATGCACAAGGATCCATGACCATGAATGTCTGGCCTTTGTAGTAAATGTAGTTCTGCTATTTATGCAATATGAGTAAAGAAAATGTAATTGGTCTGGAAAGGCTCGCCCACAGTAAGACGCAAGTGGCCAAAGACCTGAAAGTTGTTTTGCCCGTACTCCCTCGGTTGTGTATCCCACCCCCTATTTGGGAAACGAAGTAATAAGGGAGCCCGTTGCTTCGTAACTATAGGTAAGAGACCCACAGTGCCTCTTGTCCCATTCCCAACGTGAAGTAGCAGGGAGGGACTAGGAAAACGCGCTGGGCACCAAGTGTTGGGGCTACCTGTGAAGTAATTGTGGACGGTATTTTTCAGGACGTCAAACACAGAGGTAAATATTATACAAAATGTATTAAAAGCACGCAACGTGCCTGGTACTATGCATGGAATAGTAAGATGAGTCCATTCAGATGTCACCCTACAGTAGTGGAAGTGTAATGTGTAAGAATAAAGGGCTAGGCTTCTAATAGGATACATCTTCAGAAATGACAAGACAGGGAACCTTAATCTGATGAGGACGGGATTAGCCATATGTGGAAAATTACCCCGTGTGCACCCAACTCATAGGTGTTTTATAAATGCATTGCTGCCTAGACTTTGTCAGCACACTCTAAATGCCCCAAAAGGGAAGATATTATGTATAAATATGGCAAATGTAAAATAATCTATAAAGATCAAAAACAATGTGACTTTTGTGAAGAAATGTAGATGACAGGAGATTTTCGTGATTAATAGATTATTGAAAAAGAAAGGTAAGAAATGCCAGTGTGGAGGAGGAAGTGCTATGGCTAATAAATATGAAAATATGTTCAGTCTGATTATTAATCTGGGAAATACAAAAAACACCACAGCGAGACGGTTTTTCAGGCAATAAATCACAAAATTAAGAAGTATGGGCCGGGGGCGCGGTGGCTCACGCCTATAATTCCAACACTTTGGGAGGCCTAGGTGGGTGGATCACCTGAGGTCAGGAGTTCCAGACCAGCCTGGCCAAAATGGCGAAACCCATCTCTATTGAAAATACAAAAATTAGCCGGGCGTGGTGGCGGGCGCCTGTAATCCTAGCTACTTGAGAGGATGAGGCAGGAGAATCGCTTAAACCCGAGAAGTGGAGGTTGCAGTGAGCCGAGATGGTGCCATTGCACTCCAGCCTGGCTGACAAAAGCGAAACTCCATCTCAAAAAAATAAAAAAATAAAAATAAAAAATAAAAAAAGAAGTCTGGCAATACTAAATTATGGAACGTTTATGCATCAATGGGCACTGATGCCTGTTTAGTACCATGAACTATGAATGGTCTTACATTATATTCCACCTCGCCTCAGCCTCCCGAGTAGCTGGGACTACAGGCATGTGCCACCATGCTTGGTTATTTTGTTGTTCTTTTTGGGTTTTTTTGTAGAGACGGTGTTTCGTTTTGCTGCCCAGGCTGGTCTTAAACACCTGGCTTCAAGCAGTCCTCCCACTCCAGCCTCCCAAAGTGTTGGTACTAGAGGCCTAAGCCACTGTGTTCAGCCATTTTTTACATTTTTAAAGCATTATAAGAAACAGAACAAAACAACCAAAAAAAAAAAAAAAGGGTAAAGAAAGATATGCAGCAGAGACTGTAGCCCTCATATATGTACTATTTATTATTTATTCCCTCATGTATTTGCTCTAACTTTACAGAAATAAGTTTACTGACCCCAGATTATATTGAATAGCCAACCTAAGTTGTAGCATTCATTTCTGTTCTCTTTGTTATTAGTGAATTGGTTATTAGTGAATAGGCACCCTGGTTTATAAACCAGTGTATTGTTAAACCATACTCTCCAGTATCTGATCATATCATCTAACACAGGGAAGCTCAGGCTGAAATAACTATTAGGTCTTTTTCTGCTCCCTCTTACTGTTCAGTATCTGAATGAGTATTATCAGAGTTTAAAGGAGGAAACATTCATTTCCCAGTGGGGTGAACTGGGAGGTAGCACTTGACAATGGATGTCTGTGGGCAAAAATGGATAGGGTAAATAATAGTTCCTTGGCAGAAAGATTGGAATGTTGCTTTGAATAGGTTATTAAACTTTACTGGGCCTTTCTTTGTGAGTCTGTAAAATAAAGGGGAGAAATTTCATGATTCCTGTGGTCTCTTCCAACTCCATGTCTTGATCTTGAGTATCAGACCAAGAATTCTGGATTTTTGTCATTGTTATTAGAGGCAAAGGACATTCTAGAAGTATTGTTTTAGGAAAACTAAATTGGTATTACTGTGCAGGATGGATAATGGATTTGAGCAGAGCTTCCCACCTGGCATGGGTGGGCCGGAGACCGACCCCGCAGCCTTTGGAGGAAGCAGTGACCTTGGGGCAGTTGCCTCAGGTTGAGGGGACCATCATCTTCACTCTAGTGTTGTACAAATATCACCATTTTCTATGGATGCCATGATGTGAAAGGTTGGCAAGAACTGAATTAGTAAGAGAGCGATAAAGTTTGAAGGCTGTTTTGCGAATGTTCACCACACAATGAAAAGGTCTTAATCAGTGCAGAGGTTCTTAGTCAATAAGCCCAGCCTATAAGTGTACTTCATAATGTATTCAAACTTTTGCATCATGTAGACAATAATGGTAGTAACAATATCAACAATAGCATGTTCTAGGTACCTCTCTATGCCTTTTATATCGTAATTCATCTAATCATAACTCCATGAGATGCTGTGCTGGGACTAGGGTGAGGCAAGCAGAGGCCTAGGACACCAGATTTAAGGAGGCAGTCACTCTCAGGCTGACACTGACACCAACCTGAGAATGCTTGTCTCACTTGAGTCCTGATGCTGGTCCCTTTACTGAAGGCCACAGCTCTAGTTCAGCAGCTCTCCTCAATTCTTTCTTCTGAGTCTAGTAACTACTTATTGCCTTTGCCTCTTCAGACTTAGGAGTGGTAAGTGCTCCCCACCATTACTAGTCCTGGGGTTCTACACCATGTTTCATTTCCCTAACCCTACCTCATGTTCAGAAATACTCCCCTTACTAAATTCTTTTTAGCTTTCCAACTTAAATGGGTCATCTTTTGCGTGGTAGGACCCCAACTGATAAAATCACTGCCTACTTAGGATTCCCCTCAAAGCAGAGCCTGTGACAAAGGCTTGGGTGCAAGTAGTTTATTTGGGAGGTGATCCCTGGATGCAGGAATAAAGGCAGAGAGAGTGAGACAAGGAAGGAGGATTGATATTAAACTGGTTTTGATATAGACAATAGCTGGCTCTTTATCCTGTTGGAGACCCTCTGAAAAAAATAGGATATACCCCAGAATTAGCCTCACAAAGTGATACAGGAGTTAAGAAGAAATTACTTAGACAGATTGTAAGGGTATGGGAGTCCTCAGTAAGGCTTTTCTTTTTAATGAAAAGCAGCCCCAAATCATTTTCTAACAAAGAGCAGCCTGCAAGCTGGGAGCCTGCATGAATGAATGCTGGCAGGAACTAAGGACTAGACATGTTCAAATGGCACCTCCATCTTCCCGTCTCTGCCAGCCACGTGTACTGCAAGGAGCAGACAAGATGGCACTGATCAACTGGAAAGTCCATTTGCATAATAAGATTAGGGTGGAGTGACCAGCCTTCCCCGTGTGCTATGTAAACATCATAGCTGGTCGAACCAATCTATGAGCCCTATGTAAATCAGACACCGCCTCCTCAAACTGGACTAGAAAATTCGGCACATTTACCACCAGCCAGTCTTTTCCGCAGGGAGACCCCTTTCTCTATATAAGGAAGAGACCTCTTTCTCTTCTCTTCTGCCTGTTAAACGTATGCTCCTAAACTCCTCGTGTGTGCCCAGGTCCTAAATTTTTCTGGTGCACATCAATGAACCCCAGGGTATACACCCCAGACAACATAGCATCTTCAAAAGGACAGAAGGCTAGGACACTTACCACTGACTATCATCCACCATTGAGTGAGGGTTGTTGCCAGGGATATGAATTGGCAGATATTCCCAGGCTGTTGGAGAATGCCCTGAGGCAGAAGAGTAGAGCGGTCACACTTCAGCTCACTTGAGGTGGGATGATGACAGTGTGCCCAGAGCTTTCCTCCGTGGCTGAGCCAATTTGAAAGTGAGCAAAGGGGCATAAAAAGCATCTGCTCCAGGTTTATACCATTTTTCTTTCCATTTTGTAGATGATGAAACTAAGGCACAGAGAATTAAGTAACTTGCTGAGTTACTAGTAAGTGATTTCCCGTCTGCCCCACGACCTTCACAGCACTC
The DNA here is from genome assembly GCF_000951045.1 of Mandrillus leucophaeus. Taxonomy (NCBI): domain Eukaryota; kingdom Metazoa; phylum Chordata; class Mammalia; order Primates; family Cercopithecidae; genus Mandrillus; species Mandrillus leucophaeus. The sequence goes on from NW_012106564.1 coordinate 1,867,054, forward strand.
TCAATGTGGTCTGTGTCCCCAAAATGACCCACACTCACTGGACTAGGGTAACAATAGTATAGAAAAAAAGGAAGAGCCAAAGTGAGGAGCATTACCACCAATTTGTGCTAATGTTTTGGAAATAGGATGGTGAGGAAAACAGAAGTCAAAAAAATCTATAGGTTCATATCTTAAAAACTAAAAAAAATAAAATACAATAAAATAACATCATAGATGGGAGTAGTAAAAGGAGGAGGGAACAGTTTAGGGGATAAAATGATGAGGTAGGCGTTAGACAAGGACAAAACAGACCATAAACAATAAGGACAAAATAGACAAGAAACAAGTAAATGAATAAATAAATTCAGATAAAAATGATAAGTTCAGCTAAAAGATAAAAGTGCTATAAAGGAACTACATAGCAATTGGGACCTAGGTGGGAGGGTTAGTGGAGGACTGTGGCAAGAGATGAGGATGGAGAAGTAGATGGGGGCCATACCTGAAAGAACCTCTCAGCAATCATAAGGATTTCAAGCAGGAAACCATTGGGCAATTTTTAGGCTGTGAGATCTGCTTATGTTTTTTAAGCTGGGTGATGTGTAGGAATAGTACAAACAGAAAGACTGGGTTGGAGGCTCTTGCAGACATCAAAGCGAGATAGCAGTGTCTTGGAATTTGATAGTAGAAATGGAAATGAAGAGAAGTGGGACTGGATGAGATTACTTAGGGAGACAGTGTAGAGAGCAGAAAAGAGTTCCTGGGCTTCCACTATTTAGATGTCAGGTGGAGGAGGACAGGCCAAAGAGCCAGGAGAAAATAGTCAGAGGGAAGAGGAGAGCGAGGCAAATATGATCCCTTCGAATCAAGAGAGAAGAGTAGTCCAGAGACAAGGGTGCACTGCTGAGAGTCAAGGAAAGGGGGATAATTGCAAGAGTCAGGTTCTTGCAAAGGGGAAACAGATGGAAATTCAGAGACACATGCAGGAGATGCCATCTGATAGAAGCAGGGTCACTTCATTTTAAGAAGATTCCTGAGATGGCAGGACGATGAAGCTATTCCTGTCTTGTGACTTCTATTTTCTCTGTGAATTTTGAAATCCAATAATTTAGGACAATGGTTCTCAATTCTGTTGCTTGGTGGAATTTCCTGGAAAGATTTGTATGTGTATGTAAAGATTTACATGTATTTGTATGTATGTAAAGATTTGGATTCTATTAAAATCCTCTTTTTTTTAATACCACCCTCTTCTTTCATTATGACTTTGAAGCAATACTGTTGATAACCTGCTCCATTTTCCTTTGACCCGTGTCTGAGCTCCTCTGCAGCTGTGATTGACCATTTCCATCATGCTGATAGCTTCTGTCTCTGAGCACCTCACAAACATGATGCTTTTGTTGTCTTAAGATCTGCTTTCACCTCTCTAAATTTCCTCTTCACCAAGAACTAGCGTTAAATCTCAGCATAGATGGAGTGGAAAGTATAGTGCTTACTACAGGAGAAAATTACTTATTCATGAGAAAAGCTATAGGTTTTCTCTATGTCAGCAAGAACCAATAATTTTGTGAGGTAACTTGAAGCTTAGGCACAGTGGTGATGTATGATAAATGAGATGAAGACGTCAGAACTGCCTTGGCAAGTTATTAGGGAAAGAGTCAGAAGGCTCAGAGCCCTGGACTTTTTTTTAGAATGTATTTGTTTTTTAAGACCAAAGAACCTGTCAGCTCACTGTGTCTCCTGGGAGGGCCAGAGGACAATCTTTCTGCTAAAGCAATAAGATTGCAGTAGTGATTGAGCACCAATTTGGCTGAGAGTCTTAATGGCGACTGTCCTGTGCAGGCTAGGAATGACAGCAGGAGATGCTCTAGTATCAATAGGTACCATAGAATCCTAGAATAGCAAAGGCATTTGGCAGCGCGGAATCATCGGAAGCAAAATGGATGTAATTACAGTCAGAGGTCCTTGATATTCAGGATATCTGTGGTGTTCCATAGACTATGATATTTTTAGAGGCAAGATAGGTAGAAAGCTAATGAAAGTGTTGATTGAATTATATAACAGCAATAACAGTGAACTTGAGCTGGTGAACAGAAGGCACATGTCAACTGCCAAAATGGAATAGTATGATCTCTGGACGGGTTTCCAGATGTGAGCCAGTTTGGAAACCCAGAGCTCATCAATTAAAAAGAATCTGGATCCCCCTGAGGAAGACCCCCTGCAACACCACAAATATATATGGTATTTACCCATACTTTTTCCACAGGAACCTATGGGCATTTTTTCAGAGGAACCATACACTGGAGAAATTGGGAATTCCTAGCTCTTTCAAGGGCTGTCAGATACAGGGTGAACTACATCAATACCAGGGAATCTAAGGTGCACCATAAACCCCTTTTAGAATGGGGCATGCGGTGGCTGGGTGATAGGATACGTTTTCTAATCTGTTTCACACTGGCTGTCATGGGTCCATAAACTTATGGTCATTCCCCAGTTGCCATGTGCATAACTGTGATAGCAGCTAATAAAACCATTACATTGGTCCTCTGACCAATCAAGTATGAACCATTATGGTAGGAAGGGCCTAGTGGAAGTCCCTGAAACTGTATCCCTCTCCCTTACTCCTTGGCAAAGATAATAAATCAGAGGCCATACCTCATTCCAGTGAAATTGCAGAGATTAATGCCAACTTGAAAGAGTAATGGTGACTAAGGAGTTCAGTTAACCAATATGATCCCTTCGAAGCCAGGTGGACCATGGCAAATAATAGTAGACTACTGTAAACTGAATCAAATGATATCCCTAATCAGAGAAGCTATAACAGATAATGTATTTTTGGTTGAATCGATTAACACCGCCGCTAGCACTTCATATGTGATTTTGATCTAGCAAATATGTTCAGTCCAATCTGTGAGGAAAGAAGATCAAAAGCAATTGTATTCACCTGGGCAGATTGAGTTCAGATTAACTCAAGGCTGTGGATATTTTTCTGTTAACATTCTCAGGGCTGGTTAACTCTCCTGCTGTCCATCATCATATAGTTCAAAAAGACTCTGTTTTTTTCTCAAAACAAAACATTGATCCATTGTATTGATGACGTAGTGTTAATTGGATCTAGACAGCAGGTAATGGCAAGTATTCTGGATGCCCTAGTAAAATACATGCATGCTAAAGGGTGAGAGAAATTACAAATGTTCAGGCACCTGGAACAATGATTATATTTTTAGGAGTTTGGTGATCTGAGGCATACCTGGGAATCCCCTTCAATGTAAAGGAAAATTTTTTGTATCTCTCATCTTCCACTAAGAGAAACAGTATTTTGTGCAGATAGCCTATGCCATATTTGGAAATAGTGTTCTTACTCATTTATCGGGTGACTCAAAAGGCTGCCATTTTTGCGTAGGGTCAAGAGAAGGGAGTGCTCAGCAGCAAGTCTAGGCTACGGCACAAGCAGCCCTGCCACTCAGGCCATAATGACGTGGCAGATCCAAAGGTGCTGGGTGATAGATAATGATGCTATATGGAATCTCTGGCAGATCCTAAAGAGAGAATCATGGTGCCTGCCTCAAGGGTTTTCTAGTACAGCTTTGCCTTCTTCAGCCAAACCATTTGAAAAGCAGCTGTGAGCAAAATGTTGAGTCCTAGCAGAAGCAGGCACTTGACTATGGACCATCAAATGATTATATGACCAGAACTGCCCTTCAGGAACTGGCTATTGTAAGGTTGGGTGCTCACAGCAACAATCCACTGAACAACAGAAATGGTATACGTGGGAGCACATCTAAGCAAGTCCAAAAGTCACAAGATATATGAACAGATGGCCCAGAGCTCCTTGCCTTTTGTGTTTCTCAGCTCACACCTATGTCCTCTGGGTTATTCTCTATAACTAGCTGATAATGTTGGAGGAAAATACTCAAAACTGGTTAAGCTTGGTATGTTGGTAGAACTGAAAATGGATTGCTACTGCACTGTGGTCCCACTCAGGGAGGAACCCTAAAGGACAGAAATGAACAGAATCCTGGTGGGCAGAGCTTCAATACATGCATTCATCTCCTTTGAATGGAGAAAATAGTCTGAGGTCAGTATAAATGTAGGGGCTTGAGCAACAGTGAATGGTATAGTTGATTGGGTGAAAGGTCTCTAAGGTAGAATATTTGAAGTTCAGTAATAAAGAGACCTGAGGAAGAGGCCTGTGAGGGACCTAAAGGAGTGGGCACAAAGTGTGTGTATCTTTGTGGCAGATGTGTGTGTCCACCAGAGAGTATCCACTACAAGTGAAGCACTGACCAACCAGGTAGACAATGTGATAGATTGTATTTTTCAAAGATGGCCGCCAATATCCTCCATCTCACATACTCTTCTTGCAATCTGACCTTGACCATTCTCCCACTGAGTGGGGGGATCTGTGTTCCATTTCCTTGAACCTGGGCAGAACTTTATCATGTCAACCAAGAGAATGTGGTAGAAATGATGTTGTGTGACTTCTGAAGCTAGATCCCCAAAATTCTGCGCATTTCCACCTTGCTCCCTTGGGATGCTCGCTTGGAACCCAGGCATCACTCTGTGAGAAAGCTCAAAGTAGCCCACACAGAGAAACCCTGTGGAAAGAACATGTGTAGGTATTCTGGCCCACAGCTCAGCTAGGGTCCCTGCTGACGGGCAGCACCTACAGCCAGACCTATAAATAAAGATTCCTCCAGGTGATTCCAGTCATCAGCTGTTGATTGATCCCAAGCTGTGGTCCAAGACTTCATGAAGCAGAGGCTAGCCATTCCCACTATGACCTCTCTGAATGCCAACAGAATTCCTGTGAGAAAAAATTTGGCTGAAACCCGCTTGTTGAACTGCTGTTTCTATCATGGCCACGAGAGGGAGACCTTGTTTCTTAGGGACCTGCAAGCTGCCAAAACCATATTCCTTTATTGGTCCCTGCCTAGATTGGCAGTGGATTTTCCTTCCTTCTCCAGACCGGGCCTGCTGAGGTCAGATGGCTGAATTAAAGTTTCCTTTTTCTAATCTTATATCTTGAGTATGTATGGGCTCTGTAAAGATCCTCTCATTTAGGTGAAGAAAAACCTGATTATTAACTTTGCTTGTGTAATGAGAGAATTGGCATGCAGATTGCATATTTGGGCCTGAGGAAAAAGAAATCCAGTCATCTGGGTTTGTACTTCGAAGTTAATGGGTGAAGGCAGAGCATCTGCATCCAGCAGCCAGGTCTTAAGGTCTCTACAAGGTAACATCCACTGAAGTAGAGGAGGCACAGAAAGTGGGAGTTTCCATGATGGTCTGCAGAAGCTTTCCTGGGAGAGCTGGGACTTGTGGTTTTTGGGCCACCAAAATGCTGCTGCTTAGGCCCCTGGTGCATTTGGTGAGAAGTGCAGTGAACTTGGAGGTAAGGGAGGCTGCTAGAAGTCATTTCCAATTGCCTCCTATGGTTTATTCCTATTGACAAATAGTTCACCTTTAGTTTAACTTTTTAACATCATTTTTTGAAATTGTAAATGATACATAATATAAAATGTATTATCTTAACCATTTTTAAGTATATTAAGTACAGTTTAGTTCAGTGGCATTAAGTACCTTCACATTGTTGTGCAACCATCACCACCATTCATCCTCAGAACTCTTTTTATTTTGCAAAACTGAAACTCTGTGCCCATTATACAAAAACTCCCCTCACTCTAGCCACTGGCAACCACCATTCTACTTGTTACCTCTATGAATTTGACTAATCTGGGTACTGCATATAAGTACAGTCATACAATATTTGTTCTTTTGTGACTGGCGTGATGTCCTCAAGGTTCGTCCATTTTATAGCATGTGTCAAAATTTTCTTCCTTTTTAAGGCTGAACAATAGTCCTTTGCATTATAAGACACATTTTGTTTATTCATTCATCTATTAGTGGCCACTTGGGTTAATTCCACCTTTTAGATATTGTGAATAATGCTGCTATGAACATGAATATACACATGTATGTCTGAGTTCATGCTTTCAATTTTTCTGGGTATATACCCAAAAGTAGAAATGCTTATCATATAGTAACTCGATTTTTAATTTTTTTGAGAAACTACCATACTGTTTCATAGTGGTCCAGTTTTACATTCCCCGGCAGCAGTGCACAAGGGTTCCAGTTTCTCCACATCCTTGCCAACACTTGTTATTATCTGGTTTTTGTTTGTTTTGATACTAGTCTTCCTAATAAGTGTGAGGTAGGTCCCCTTCCTTTTCAAAGCCTGCTGCCTTTATATATTCTAAGGGATGGGAATGTCACCGTAACATCTGCCATAGTCTTTTTGCAACTGACTATTTCTGTTGTCTCTGGTAAGCATAATAATCAAGAAACAACTGAGAGCCCTGTCATTTCCTGAACCCTCACTGGCAGTTGTTTGCTTCTTAGATAGCTAAGAACGTTTGTCTCCTTCCTTGAGGAGGCAATCTGGCATAATACCTGAGAGTGTGGACTATGAAGCCAGATATATGCATTAAAATCCTGGCATTGTCATTTATTAGATCTTGGACAAGTTACTATATCACTGATTCTTTTCTTTTCTCTTTCTTTTCTTTTCTTTTCTGTTCTTTTCTTCTCTCTCTCTCTCTCTCTCTCTGTCTCCCTCTCTCCCTCTCTCTGTCTCTCTCCTTCTTTTTTTTTCTTTTTCCAAGGTCTCACTCTGTCACCTAGGCTTGAGTGCAGGCACAATCATAGCTCACTAAAGGCTTGAACTCCCAGGCTCAAGGGATCCTTCCTCCCCAGCCTCCTAAGTAGCTGGTACTACAGGTGCACACCACCACACTGGCTAATTTTTAAATATATTTTTGTAGAGACAGGATCTCACTGTGTTACCCACGCTGGTCTCAAACTCCAGGGCTCAGGTGATCCTTATGCCTTGGTAACCTCCCAAAGTGCTGAGATTACCAGTGTGAGCCACCATGCCCAGTGCCTTCATTTCTTTAGCTGTAAAATGGAGCTGATTAAATAGAGTTATTATGAGGAGTAACTAAATCAATACATAAAAACATTTAAAGCAGTTTGTGGCACATGGTTGGCAGTCACTAAATGGTAGCAATTGTTACCCCTCTGGGAGATCCCTGAGGCCTTCCCAGAAGCTGATACCCTAATGCTTCTGTACAGCCTGCAGAACTGTGAATCAATTAAATCTCTTTTCTTTGTAGATTACCCAGTCTCAGGTATTTCTTGATAGCAGTGCAAGAACAGACTAATTCAGAAAATTGGTACTGAAGAGTAGGGCATTGCTATAAAGACACCTGAAAATGTGGAGTCGGCTTTGGAACTGGGTAGCAGGCAGAGGTTTGGACAATTTGGTGGGCTCAGAAGAAGACAGGAAGATGAGGGAAAATTTGGAACTTCCCGGAGACTTGTTAAACTATTATGACCAAAATGCTGTTAATGATATGGACAATGAGGTCCAGGGTAACGAGATCTCAGATGAAAGTGAGAAACTTATTGGGAACTGGAGCAAAGGTTATTTTGTTATGTGTTAGCAAAGAACCTGGTGGTATTTTACCCCTGCCCTAGGGATCTGTGGAACTTTGAACTTGAGAGTGATGATTTAGGGTATCGGTGAAGAAATTTCTAAGCAGCAAAGTGTTGAACATGTGGCCTGGCTGCTTCTAACAACCTATGCTAATAATGTGTGAGCAAAGCAAGGACATAAAACTAGAAATTACATTTAAAGGGGAAGCAGAACATAAACATTTGAAAAATTTGCAACCCAGTCATGTGGTAGAAAAGAAAAGCCCATTTTCAGGGAACAATTTAGGCTGACTGCAGAAATTTGTATAACTAAGAGGAAAGCACATGCTGATAGTCATGACAATGGGGAAAATGCCTTCAAGGCATTTCAGAGATCTTTGTGGCAGCCCCTCCCATCACAGGCCTGGAGGCCTAGGAGGACAGAATAGTTTTGTGGGCCACACTCAGAGCCCCACTACCCTGTGCAGGCTTGGGACACTGCTCCCTGCATCCCAGCCATTCCAGCTCCAGCCCTGGCTCAAAGGGGTCCAGGTACAGCTTGAGCCACTGCTTCAGAAGGTGCAAACCATAAGCCTTGGTGGTTTCCATATGCTGTTAAGCCTGTGGGTATGCAGAGTGCAAGAGTTGAGGCTTGGGATCCTCCACCTGGGTTTCAGAGGATGTATGGAAAAGCCTGGATGTTCAGACAGAAGCCTGCTGAAGGGGCAGAGTCCTCATGGAGAACCCCTACTATGGCAGTGCAGAGGGGAAATGCAGGACTGTAGCTCCCACACAGAGTCTCCACTGGAGCATTGCCTAGTGGAGCTGTGAGAAGAGGGCCACTGTCCTCCAGGGTCTGGAATGGTAGATATGCTAACAGCTTGCACTTGTTGCCTGGAAGAGCCACAAGCACTCAACATCGGCTTTTGAGAGCAGCTCTGGGAGCTGAACCCTGCAAAGCTGTAGGGGTGGAACTGCCCAAGATCTTGGGAGCCCACCCCTTGCATCAGTGTGCCCTGGATGTGAGACACGGAGTCAAAGGAGATTGTTTTGGAGCTTTAAGATTTCAGGACTGCCCTACTGAGTTTCAGACTTGCATGGGGCCTCTAGTCCATTTATTTTGACCAATTTCTCCCTTTTGGAATGGGAGTATTTACCCAATGCCTATACCTCCATTGTATCTTGGAAGTAACTAACTTGTTTTTTATTTTATAGGCTCATAGGTGGAAGGGGCTAGCTTTGTCTCAGATGAGACTTTGGGCTTTAGACTTTCGAGTTAACACTGGAATGAGTTAAGACTTTGGGGAGGTGTTGGGAAGGCATGATTGGATTTTGCAATGTGAGAAGGACATGAGATTTGGGAGGGGCCAAGGGTGGAATGATAGGATTCGGATCTCTATCCCCACCCAAATCTTATGTCAAAATGTAGCACCAGTGTGGGAGGTGGGGTGTGAGAGGTGATTGGATCATGGAGGCCGTTTTTCATAAATGTTTTAGCACTGTCCCCATGCAGTGGTTCTCATGATAGTGAATGAGTGAGTTCTCATGAGATCTGGTTGTTTTAAAGTGTGTAGCACCTCCCCACTTTCTCTCTTCCTCCTGCTCCAGCCATGAGAAGATGCCTGCTCTGACTTTTGCCTTCCACCATGAGTAAAAGCTTCCTGAGGCCTCCCCAGAAGCAAATGCTGCCATGCTTCCTATACAGCCTGTGGAACTGTGAGTCAATTAAACTTTTGTTTATAAATTACCCAGTCTCTAGCCAGGCATGATGGTATGTGCCTGTAGTCCCAGCTACTTGGGAGGCTGAGGCAGGAGGATTGCTTGAGCCCGGGAGTTCGAGGCTGCAGTGAGTTATAATTGCACTAGTGTACCTCAGGCAACAGAGTGAGACCCTGTCTCAAAAATAAATAAATAAATACATAAATACATAATAAATTACCCAGTCACAGGTATTTCTTTGTAGCAGTGAGAGAATGGACTAATATACCCTCCATACCACACCCTAGTACTTCACCTCCCTTTCCAACTATTGTAGAAGATACTCAGTGTTATCATTTACTATCTTATAAATGCAAAAATTGAAGTTTAAAGAGGTTAAGTAATTGGCTCAAGGTATCATAGCTGGTGAACAGAGGCGCTGAGATTTGTTCTCTTTTGGTTTGGCCCTAGAACCCTCTCCTAACTTTTTTTTTTTTATTTTGAGTCTTGTTTGGCAGAATAAATAGCAAGGACAGCATCATCTTTGCTGAGGAAAGATGACTATTATTAGTAGTATGCAAGTGGAGAGTCATCAGTGTTACATCAGCTTTTCCCCTGTGTCTCTCATCCCACGAATGAAGAGCAGATGTGAAAATTGCTGCCAGCCACTCACTTGTCAGATGAGAACTGACTTGGCTGTGCTTATTACAAAATTAATTTTTAGGTTGTGATGGTTTTAATAAGCCATGTGAAATGTAGATGTCCTCAAGATTTATAAACTTTAATTTAGAAGTGTCTTTGATTCTAATACAAATCTATTTTTACTTACAGTAAGATAGCAAAGCAAAAAGTTTCTGGAAAGGTTCTGGATGTGTCTAAGGAAAATTTGATTAGATGGTCCAGTGTTTCAGTAACACACACAAGAAGCTTCTGAATAACTTGTAAAAGTGAGATGATATGTCCCACTTTGATTTAAATTCCATTACATGTATCCTTAGGAATTAGCAAAAAAATTTTTTTTCTAATAATAAGACACATTATTAGATGATTTTGACTCATAAAGAATAAGTTGTTTGAGAATGAAATTTGTCTAGACACAAGTATTGGTTCTGTAAAATGAAAGAAAATATCCAAAATTCTGTGCAACTCTCTGTTAAAAGATAATCCTAAGGCTACTTCAGAGATATTTTTGTTATTCAGGATATGGAATGAGCATGAACATTTGCATTTTAATGGTCACAAGAACCATTAAGGGGAGAAACTCCCAAAATATAATAAGACATGATTCGTTTCAACTCTATGTTGGCTCTGTATGTTTGGAATGCCTTGTAATTTCATATGTATTTGGATGATGTTTATCTTTGCTGTATCTTTGATGAAATGATGTGTTAAACTAACTTCTTGCAGTACATAAAGGAGGAAATTGTAAAGCAATTTATTTTGTTCTGCAAATGGTGTTACTAATTACAGGTTAGTCTTTTTTCTCCCTCTTATTACAAGAGGCCACGAGACCTCTCCCCAGGCTCACAGTTCTACCTTTCATCTTCCTGCCAAGAACACATCTTTGGAGCACAGGCATCTTCCACTGTTACCGACTGAATTGTGTCCCCCAGAATGCACATGTTGAAGTCCTAATCTGCAGGACCTCAGGACCTCAGAATGTGACATATATGGAAATAGGGCCTTTAAGTAATTAAGTTAAGAGGAGGTCACAAAGGTAAACCCTAATCCAGTATGACTGATGTCTTTATAAAAAGCAGAAATTAGGACACAGATAGGAGGAAGATTATGTGAAGACATAGATAAATGATGACCATCTGTGAGCCAAAGAGAGAGGCCTCAGAAGAAACCAACCCTGCTGACACCTTGATCTTGAACTTCTAGCCCCAGGACTGTGATAAAGTATGTTATTTAAGCCTACCCAGTGTGTGGCACTTCATGAATGGTGGCCCTAGCAAATTAAAAAACCCACCATCAGGTCAGATTCAACAAGTCTATAAGCAAACTGGGTGTCTTCCCCTGTATCCTGCCTGGCATGGGTTCTACTAATGGCCTACCCACTTCTGTTGATGGCACCATCCCTATTTTCCAAGTTTGTCAATGGGAGGAAACTGCCATTTGGGGCCAAGTTTCCTTCTTTTGGGGCCAAGCTTCCTTCTGTCTTATAAGGCCATCTAGTATTGTCCCCAAGTTCAATTCAGTCTTTCAGCTAGCTCTTCAGTTTTTCCATTCTTCATCATCCCAGTTCTGAGGCCCTGAAACAGCTTCATTGTCCTGCAGCCCTTAAACCCTGACACCTGAACCTACCTTCTTCTACCTCCTCACTTGCAAGGTCTATTTAGGGTCCTTCACCATCACCCAATATTTCATTTCTGCATAAAAGATGGTCTGGTCCCATAATTGGTTTTAATACGTGTAACCTGCCTTCTTCAGTGTCAGCTTCATAGCGTCATCAAAATAATTTTTCTAAAATACCTATTTTTATACCATTTTCCCACTTAAAGACCTACTGGGTCTTATTGCATATTAAAAATAGAAATGTCTCTTCCCTGTATGTGAAGCGCTGTGTCACTTGACTGACCTTCCTTTAGTTATTAAATTAATTTCCTTTACTAGTCCTTGGGTAGATGCTCTGATCTAGTCAGACCATTTCCCTGAGCTCAACTTCCTTTCTGCCTGCCACTCAAGACACACATACACACTTAGTTTTCTCCTCTCGATTAAAGGAGGAGAAGCTGTTTCTCTTGGGATATTTTCATGATCCCTCCCTCCAAATTCTACATATCTTTAAAAATCACCTCTCCAACAATCTGAAATTTTTATCCCACAGTTAGCTTCTACATAATCTTGAATACGTGAGCTAGAAGAGAGTTTCCTGCCATTTGGTCTAAACTCACATCCAGTTTAGGACTCCCTGCCCCCACCCCTCACCCCACAGCATTCTTCAGGGATTCATTCTTTCCTCATCCTGGTATTAGACCACTACTCGATGATGGGCTGTGGATGAAAAAATGAAAGAACTAGCCTGCTCACAGAAGCTTATACTGTACTAGGGAAGATGACAAGTGGTTCAGTTACAAAGCAGAAAAAGTGAAGGCACAGAGGCATGTGTGAGGCAGGTTGGTGATGTGGGGGAGAAAATGACCCTGAAGGGTGAGGAGTTTCCCCAGCAGACAGGTCAGAGAAGGTATTCCCAGGAAGAGGGCAGCATGGAACTGTCTTTCTCTTTCTGAATTTCTCTAGCACGTATGAATCCAGTCAACAACACCTGCTCTGTGCAGGCTCCGCTCTTGGAAATCAATTTACTGTTTAACAAACATCTTGATATCCTCCAAGCAGAAGATAATTTTTTTTTTTTTAACACAGTCTTGCCCTGGTGCCAGGCTAGAGTGCAGTGGCACAATCTCGGCTCACTGCAACCTCTGCCTCCTGGGTTCAAGCGATTCTCCTGCCTCAGCCTCCTGAGTAACTGGGATTACAGGCGCGTGCCACCACCCCCAGCTAATTTTTGTATTTTTAATAGAGACAGGGTTTCACCAGGTTGGCCAGGATGGTCTCGATCTCTTGACCTCGTGATCTGCCCGCCTAAGCCTCCTAAAGTGCTGGGATTACAGGTGTGAGCCACCACACCTGGCCCAGAAGATAATTTTTTAAGGAGAAGAGTTATGTTTTCTGTCCTTTTGTATGCCTCACATTGCTTAGTAGTATCAGGCACCAAGTAGGGGCTACTTTATTTGTGTTCTGTTTTAATATAAAGGGGTACTATACACCCATTATAAGATATATATTTTGATTTCCTTTATTTAGTAACAGTGATGATAGATTTGCCCTGCTGTTCAGCATTACAAATTCTAACCATTTATTCTTCCCTGCCTCTATTTCCTCTATCTATTCTTCCATTCACTTTTGTGACAACACTCTATGCCAATAAGATGACTGTGAGGGAAGTGTATTTGGCTATGAAATAAAACCAAACTAACTGGGCTGTATGGGAATGGAAGTTGTAGCCTGATGGTTTAAACAAGTAAGTTAACCAGCCATAGACTGGTGGTACATACTTGCTTATTGAATGATTTGAATAATCCCTTTGTAATATTTTAGACGTGGTAAGTTATGATCATTCTGGGATTGGTAAGTCATCACAAAATAATTCTTCTCAGGGTCTTATTAAGACCCTTAGGCTCTTCAAACAGGTCTGCTTCTTCCCTTTACCTCCACTCACCACTATCTCCCCTCAAAATATTTGGCTTATTTTTGTGGCAGAGTGAAATAGAATGGAGTATTTGAAGATTGGTCTCTTACGGGAAAAGAGAAGTCCATGGCCATTTTTTCTTTTGTAATGGAAGTGGCAGATGCAGCAGCTAATTATTCCCTAATATGGATTCTCTCTTCTCCCATACTACTAAAAATAGAACCCCTGATTTTTAGCTGGGCATATGGTTACATAGACTATTCAATTTCCCACACTTCCTTACAGCCTCTTGTGGTCATGTGACTAAATTTGGAGCCAAGGGATATGGGAGAGAGTGATCCAAGCAGCTACTAGGTTGAGTTCTTTAAAGCAAAAAGCGTATCCTGTCCTTCCTGCTTTGTTCATCCTCCCTGGGGATAGAATGTGACTGATGGTTAGTATCCTGGACCGTGGAGATGAGGGCAACAGCCTTGAGGTAGAAGAGCAATAAGATAGAAGGAGCCTGGGGCCCTGATTGGAACTACTATGTGAGTCCTAGACTGCTTGTCCTAGGAGCTCTTATGTCAAAGAGGAATAAATTGTTCCATGTAAGCTATGCTTATTTTAGGTCTCTATTTCAGCAGCTAATTCATAAGAGTAGGAATTTAAAAATGCTTGTGAGGTTCAGCGTCAACTGAATGATATGAGCAAGATGAAAAACACACTTTTAAAGATATTTAATGATGGTTTTGAAATCAGTACAAAAATTTAAATACAGAAATGATTTGCTATTGACAAGTCTCAAATCTGTCATGGAAACTCAAACAAGTTACCAGTCTGTTCACCGTTCATTGTATTCTGTAAAATATTTGATACCAGTCACCCACTACAGACATTCTTCTCCCCTGTGGGATGTCATACTGCATTAAAACTCTGTATTTACATAACAATAATATGAGTTTGGTCCATTTCACATGGAAGAATCCTGGTTAATTTTGAACTAAATAGGGATTATAGCACAATCCCTAGACTTTAGAACATGTGGTTGTTTCATCTGCTTTTATACTAATATGTTTACATGTTGTGCAGCACTCAAAAGGGAAATACAGGCACATAGATAATTATTTAAAACTCTTTTTTAAATTAAATGGAGTATCATTTAGGTCTGAGATTAGCACCATTGTAGAATGCACAGTATTTGGCATAGATGTTGCTCCTCTTCTGTCTAAAAGTTAGAAACCTATGTCTGATAATACACATACACACACATGCACATGCATACACACACACACACACACACACATATATATATATAGGCAATTGAGTAACAACCAATAAATAAGTTGGAAGATATTTTGAAAAGTGAAATTTGGTTTTAACTAAAAAGATAATTTCTCTCTTGCTTGGTGGGAATTAAAAGCCCATACATGTACAGATAAATACAGTTTTACAAATCACCTCATCTGACTTGCTTTTAAACCATTTCAATGTGGCTGTTTAGCAGAAGGAGGCCAGTGGATCCATGTTTCCCCCATAGTCATCAGCCCAAAACCAGTATCCTCAAGAACAACCCAAAGGATATTTGGCCACATAAATGCTGTCTGCTTTGAAAACAAAGGTTGTGGAGGTCATCTTTTGTTGGGAAAAGATTGTTGTATAATTAGTAGTGACTAAGAACCCCTGTGGTAATGGACTAATTTCTCTTCTTAAAAATTGAGAAGAAATGGTGCTTGTATACTGTATAGGGAAATGAGATATTGGCCAAGAGAAGGATTTTTGTGATGGTAATAATGATTCAGATTTGACAAAGACACATTTCTATGTGTTTTCATACCGTATTTATTTGTGTATTTTTCCATCTATATCTATCCCCTTAACTCACGGTTTTATTTTTGACAAAAAGATATAAGATTCCACCACCATAACCCCACATTATTGCTCCAAGTGACTAATAGACTCAGCAGCAGGCTAACAGCAAGCTCAAAATGGGTTTTCGGTGTTTTGAGATCAGATTAGGATGCCCAAAGCAGTTAGTATGTGCCCAAGCAAAAACCTGGAAAAATATTTATTTCTCCTTTTTAGACTTGTATTGGCCTTTGATTTGTACCGAGTACAGGATGACATTAAAAATACGGGCTCTTGTTGCCCTTTGACATTCTACATTGCCCTTCTACAGTCCGCTTCTAAAGAAACAGTTCTTTTCCTATAATTTTACTTCCTATACCCGGAAGTAGCACATCCGTTTTTAAATTCAAAATTTCAGAATTATTTTTTTCAAACATTAATTTTTCTGTGTAATTCTGAAACGACCCCCTCACCAATAAAGTATGGCTTGGATTTTGAAAATTGACTTTGACTGGGTGCGGTGGCTCACGCCTGCAATCCCAGCACTTTGGAAGGCTGAGGCAGGTGAATCACTTGAGGCCAGGAGTTCGAGACCAGCCTAGCCAACATGGCGAAAACCCATCTTTACTAAATATGCAAAAATTAGCCAGGCATGGTGGCGCAAGACTGTAGTCCCAGTACTTGGGAGGCTGAGACAGGACAATTGCTTGAACCCAGGAGGTGGAGGTTGCGGTAAGCCAATATCGTGCTACTGTACTCCAGCCTGGGTGACAGAGTGAGACTGAATCTCAAAAAAAAAAAAAAAAAAAAAAATTGACTTTGGAACCTCAGATTATACATCAATTTGCATACATACTAAACAGAGATATGTCTTCAAAATTCACAGTTACTAAAAATTACTGGTATCTCCATGATTAGAACCACACTGTGGTTGTGTGTGTGGTCAAAGGAGGAG
Organism: Mandrillus leucophaeus; assembly: GCF_000951045.1. Lineage (NCBI taxonomy): Eukaryota > Metazoa > Chordata > Mammalia > Primates > Cercopithecidae > Mandrillus > Mandrillus leucophaeus. The sequence goes on from NW_012106564.1 coordinate 1,883,172, forward strand.
AATTTTTAATGCTATATAAGCATAACTGATAACTGCTATTACAAATAAATATTCCACAGATTTGGAAAGTTCAATTGGAGGAAGAGTTTTTTTTCCTTGTAATTTCCAGGTGTTTATATTAGTTGGGCCATAGTGAAAATTACATGGAGGAAAGAAAATAGAAATATAAGTCACAGAAAAAAAAAAAAAGATGAAATAGAAACTCTGGTGAGTTAATTACTGCTCATGTCTCCCGTCTGGTTCTCTAGCTCCTTGAGGGTTACTGTCTAATGCTCCACGAAAGTGTTTTACCCAGTGCTAGGTACAGAGAAGGCACTGAGTAAATTCACAATGGCCGATTGGTTCACCCATTCTTTTAGAGACAACAGACACACAATTCTGATGAGGACTGCTGTTACTAAAAGACACAGCCTCTGATATGAGAGAGATATCCCTTTGACTAAAGCATTACCAGGGTCCCCAGGGCCCCCTCCCACTGGGGCAGTAACACTGCAGGTCTCCCCACCATACATTCCATGTCAAGGTATCTACACAAATACAGAGGAAATTAAGCAAGTAAATACGGTATGTAATTGTTATCATTGATATTTCTTTAAGGCATATTTATAAATATTTTAAAGTAAACAATATGAGTGAGTGCCTTTCATTAGCTATGATCTTTCATACTGATATATTTTGACTGATCTGAATAAGCAGGTTATTGTGGAAGCATATAACATATAACAGCTAATATGATTCCAGTGGGTACAACCAAGTGTCAGTACTTGATACATAAATCTATCCCGTCATTCTCAATTACAGGCTGCTGTGTGGAGTATTAAACATGCATCTTAGTTTTTATTTGTACACGATGGTCCAAATTTTCACTTAAATATAACTTTCCAACTATATAAATGTTTTGAAGCAATTACGTTTTTCATTTGGATTTTTTGGTGCATCATTTTCTTTTCTTCTATAAAATCTCTTTCTTTTCTTTTCTTTTCTTTTTTTTTACATGGGATACAATAAATATCCTGAAAAGGAGGAGTGGACATACTGCCCGGCATACAGTCCTGCAGCCTGTTCTGAGGGCATCTGGAGGAACACCCGGTCTCCGGGCCTGAGCAGCAGCACTGCACTACCAGACGCCTGGTCCAGGAAGCCCTTTTTGTACTCGTCATACGTGTACATCACGGGCTCGTTGTTCTTGAATAGAGCAACCCACACGTTGCCCCCCTTGCAGTGAACGTGGTATGCAAAGTAGTAGACACCAGGGACCTCACAGGTGAAGATGCCCGTCTGCGGGTTGTAGTTCTGTCTGCCGTTATAGAGCAGTTTGTCAAACTTCACTGGGGCCCCCACCGGTGGGAAAGGTGCGGTTAGCTCGGCGGTAAATGCAGGCATCTCGTAGGCTGGCCCTCCGTTCTTGCCTTTCTTAGCCCCGTAGGCATGGGGGGGTTTCACGCCATCAATTCCCAGCCCCATATCTGGCAGATACTCTCCCTGGGGTGGTGGTGTAGGGGGCATCAAGGCTGGGGGTCCTGGGGGTCCTGGAGGGCCTGGGGGTCCTGGAAGGCCAGGCTGGCCTTGAGGACCAAGAGCACCAGGCTTCCCTGGGGGGCCATGAAGTCCTGCCACTCCGGGTTTCCCTACACCAGGGAACCCAGGGGGCCCTGGGAGGCCAGGCTCCCCTTTGGGGCCTGGAATCCCAGGTGGTCCAATGGGGCCACTAGGGCCCCCAATCCCTGGGATACCTGGGGGGCCCTGTAAACCCTGATCCCCTGGGATTCCTGGCTCTCCCTTAGGTCCGAGAAGCCCTGGAACACCAGGGAGTCCTGGCACACCTTTGAGCCCAGCTTCCCCCTTGGGCCCTATGGGACCTGGCAAACCCCTCATGCCAGGAGGCCCTACTTCGCCAAGGAAACCTGGCTTTCCTGGGAAGCCTTGAAGCCCTGGCTCACCCTTGGGACCTGGTGGCCCCTGTGGCCCTACAATCCCACCTTCTCCTTTGAGTCCAGGAAAACCAATAGCACCTGGAGGGCCCATAGGACCTGGGATTCCAGGCAGGCCTGGCTCGCCTGGAGGACCCCCTATTCCTGGGGCACCTATTGGTCCTTTCTCCCCTCTTGGTCCAAGAGCCCCAGGAACACCTCCCATGCCCCGGTCACCTTTGGGTCCTGGGAAGCCTGGTTTCCCAATCCCTGGAAGGCCTGGAGGTCCTGGTAACCCTGGCAGTCCTTGCTCCCCTTTGCCACCTGGAAATCCTGGCTGGCCTGGGATCCCATCCTGGCCTGGCTTTCCAACTCCAGGTATCCCAGGAGGTCCTTGAACCCCTGGTACCCCAATAGGGCCTTGTGGCCCAGGTTCTCCTGGAGCCCCTGGCTTTCCCAGGGGGCCCTGGGGTCCAGGGAAGCCTGTCACTCCTGGTTTGCCCACTCCTGGCAGTCCAACAGGGCCGGGAGGGCCATGCATCCCTGGAGGGCCCTTTACACCTGGTGCACCTGGCATCCCGAAGCCCTTGTCCCCTTTAGGACCCCGAAGGCCTTGAGGTCCTGGTAGTCCTTTGGGTCCTCGATCACCCTTTGGTCCTGGTTGCCCTGGTAACCCTGGCCCACCTGGCTTCCCAATGCCAGGAAGTCCGTGAGGCCCTGGAGGTCCTTGTGGTCCTGGGATCCCCATAGGCCCAATTTCCCCTTTCTGTCCAATTTCTCCTTTTGCCCCAGGCATGCCCATGGCTCCTGGCTTCCCTGGCATTCCAGGCATACCTGGCTTTCCAACTCCTGGATATCCCTGTGGCCCTGGTTTTCCTTTAATTCCAGGTATCCCATGACCTGGCAAACCAGGGGGCCCAGGTGGTCCTCTTGGGCCAGGCTCTCCACGGGGACCTTGTTCCCCTCGTAAACTGGCTAATGGTATTTCTACTGGGAAGAGAAGAGAGAGAAGGGGTATGGGAGGAGAGAGAGAGATTGATTAGTAGATTGTCTCTCGCATCAATGAAGTACTGACAACCATTATTTATTTCTGACACATTTGCCTAATACTTATCAAGAGGAAAGATTAGGAATAATATGCTCATCTTCTAGAACTTAAAAATCAGTCTGGGTATGGTGGCTCATGCCTGTAATCCTACAGCTTTGGGAGGCCCAGGCAGGTGCATCACCTGAAGTCAGGAGTTCGAGACCAGCTTGACCAACATGGCAAAACCCCATCTCTACTAAAAATACAAAAATTAGCTGGTTGTGGTGACATGTGCCTGTAGTCCTAGCTACTTGGGAGGCTGAGGCAGGAGAATCACTTGAACCCAGGAGGCAGAGGTTGCAGTGAGCCGAGATTGCACCACTGCAGTCCAGCCTAGGTGAAAAAGCAAAACTCCGTCTCCAAAAAGAAAAAAATCAATAAGAAAGAAAAATCAAGCTGACAATTTTTTTTTTATGTATTTGAGGTATTTTTTGATAACTGATACGTGAAGCTGCTTGTATCAGCATTGGTTAAGTAAAGAAGCTAAAAAGTAATGAAGAAACATTTTTCCAAGTATAAAACTTGGAGATACTATAGTGTGTTTATTATAGTGAATTTGGAAGATTCAAAGATGTATAAAGAAAAATCAAATTTGCCTATAAGCCCACTACTCAGAGATAACCACTTAACATGTATATATATTTTCATCTCATTTGTTCTGTGTGTGTGTGTGTGTGTGTGTGTGTGTGTGTGTGTATTTTAAACAACATTGGAGTCATTATCCAAATTATAGTTGTATTGTATTTATGGGGTGATACTATGTGATATATAGTATCACAAAGTGATACTATGAGTCATGAATACAGTGTGGAGTAATTAAATCAAGCTAAATATATCTATCACTTCAAATACTTATTTTTATCTGGTGAGAAATTTGAAATTTACTCTGTCAGTGATTTTGAAGGGTGTAATACATTATTATTAACTATACTCACTATGCTATGCAATAGATATCCAAAAAACAACTTATTTCTCCTGCCTAACTGAGGCTTTAAACCTTTCATCATCATCTCTCCATTCTCTCCCTCCTACCCTACCCCAAGGCCTCTGGTAACCACCGTTCTCCTCTGGGTTTCTATGAGTTCGATTGTTTTAGATTCCACATTTAAGTGAGAATATGCAGGATTTTTCTCTCTGTGCCTGGCAAAGTTTTTAAATATAATAATTTATGGTCAAAATATTTCCTCTTATGCTTAAATACAGTATGATGTGGAATATAAAAGGAAAGAATAGAATTATTTTATTTTGTGTGTGGTTCAGTAACATCTTACCTTTAGAATCAGTAGATTTGCTTAATTTCTTCAATGTGCTATGGGATTTCTTAAGCCTCAAATATTAGTTCATTAATTTAACAAATACTTTCTCATATGCAAATCTGGCTTTTAAGTAGGAGAGCTGAGTAAGATATTTTAGAATGATAAACAGTATGGATGAAGTCGAGAGCTTGGTTTAGGAGCAAGAAGCTCTGCTTATCTTTCTGGTCTTGGCGTGAGATCGTGACTGGGTCCCTTAAGCCATGAGCATCTCTGCTTGCCTGTCTACACACAAAAATAAGAATAAGATAGCCACACTACAAGATTAAATGTGAAAGGTGTCACTGTTTCTCAAATTGTTATTGAAATACACAGCACATGCCGTTACAATGAACATGCTGTGCCTTTCAGATAAATACAACTCTGGATCTCCCATGCTGCTGGGACTAATGGATAACATGGAGAAATGAAATGTATGGTTCCAGTATCTTCTTGGCATAATGCTTATGTCACTAGTAACACCTTAATCCTGACCATTGTACTTTTCACTGACTTACTGTCCAGGAATAAAATACAAACAGAGAATTCATATTCTTTTAAAATATGAGTACCCATCAGAGTAAGTACAAGAAGTGCCAAAGGCCACGCAAGCCATTCAATAAAGGAAGGAAAAGAAATGTCTGAGATAATCTTCTAAGTATAGTACGAGCTCCTAAAGAGTAGAAAGTCAGTAATACTTTCTTTATGTGAATAGATATGATTATAGTACTATTCAGGCATGCTATTTCTAACCAGTGAATTGTGTAGTTAACTGTATTGAGTTATTTGGGGAAGAGTAGGAGAGATGAATCAGGAATCCCTGGTGTCTAGCACAGTGCCTGGAACACACTCTGTTCTTACTGAGGATTTGTTGAATGAGCAGTTGTAGCAACTCCAGTTTCCTAGGGTGCTTTAGCATTTACTCAGCACTTTGCTTAGCATGTATGTCACTGATTGTATCAACAATCTTATTTTACAAATGAAGAAAAATAGGCTCAGAAAGGTCAAATGAATAGGTCTCTTTCATTTCTAGCATCCAGGCTTCTAGGCCTCTAAGTTCCAAATCCAGTAGTTCTCCAGAGGTGGAGCTTCCTGCCATTGTAGGGACTAGTGGGACTGGCTCCACTTCCTCAAAGGTAATTGCTCCTCTGATGCAGCAAATGCTAGGTTTCTGAGAACTCCAGACAAACCAAATGAATTTATTGTCCAGTGTCTATCACACTGAGGGGCATTTTGTAGGTGCTAAATAAATATGTCAAGAAAGCAACAGGAGAGATTTTCAGGTGTCATCCCTAGATGCAGTCTGTACTCTTAGTTTCCTTCTGTTGATCTATTGATTGACATATGTAATTAGATTAGTATTAAAAACACTTGCACTTATCTAATACTTTGTTCGCAAAATGCTTTCATGTGACTTTTAACACAGCAGGTCCTTACAACATTGTTCTCTTAGTTCAGAAGACTGACTTGTCACCTTTCTTTGTTTTCACTGCTTTAGCTCCCAGCATCTGGCCCAGAGCCTGACACAAATAGGTGCTCCCTATAGAAAGTTGCTGAATGTTTGAATAAATAAATAATAAGAGGATAGACTATTTGTGATTTAACATATTTTATTTCATCTGATGCTATTTAAAATAATAAAGCAAAACATAAATGGTAATCTTATCTGTATCTTTAAGGTTTGAACTTTTCAAGAATATGGTTTAGAACACAGTAGGCATTTTAAAAATGCCAATAACAAATTCTAAAACTAAAGTTTCTCAAATAGATCTTCCCCCTCTGATCCCATAATTTAGAGGTTGGGAAAGCTGTTGTTTTATAACAGCCTGGGAGTGTGATATTACCTTTGCCTTTCTTGGGTACTGCTTCCTTGCCCATTCTTGGCGCCGGTTGAATTTCCTTCATATATTGGGGTAGGTGCGGATACTCTTTGCCATACTGCAAGTGGGGCATCTCCTTGCCCATGGCAAGGCCATCTTTGGCCAAAGGCATGTGAGGTACTTGTTGACCCAGGGGCTGGTATTGTGGAATTTGTGGTGGCATCTGAGGAGGAATTTGAGGTGGCAGCGGCTTGATCCCATAGTAGGCACCAGCCTGAATGAGCCTGATGGAGCTCAGGGAAATGGTAAGCAGCACTCCCAGCAGCTGCAGAGGGCCAGGCAGCACAGCCATCACCTGTGGGAGGAACCAATGCACCAACTTGGTGAAACTCTGCAAGGCCAGGTGACTTAAGTTTATTTAGAGATAGAAGCGGGGAATAAAAGGGAAACAGTCTTTAACATCAGAACTTCATGATAGAAGGCAAATGAAAAGGAAAATGCTACCTTTCTATAGAAAACAAACAAATGAAAAATAGAGAAGAGTGGAATCTGTCAAACAAAGGCAATTGGTGGGAACACAGACTATGGGAGAGACTGCTGGTTGTCCCTCATATCGATTCTGCCTTTCTTCCCCTGTTTTCCTGTCTTCACCTGGGAGTACAGCAGCCCAGAATGAAGACATTTCAGCCAGGCAGGGCCATTTCAGCCATTCTGGCCAATTGTGTGTAGTTGTCATGGGTGTACCTTCCAGGAAGAATCCTAAAAAGGAGTGGGCATGTCTTCCCCTTCCTCCTTCCTTTTGGCTGGATTGCTGATATGTTGCTGGAAACAGACCACACATCTTGGACCATGAGGTGAATGCAGTGCACGGAGGATGACAAAATAAGCTAGAAGAAACCTCAGTCCTGGTTGAATACAAGATGCCATACCAATCCTTAAATCTGGACTTTGTTTACCCAAGAGAGAAGTGAAATTCTATCTTCTTTAAGCCACTGTTAGTTTGGGCAGTCTACATTTGCATGAAATCTAATCCTAACAGAATACATTCTGATAAAAGGAGGCAAAACTGGTGGCAAGTTAGGCTTTGTTAGTAAGTGCCAAAATTATATTCTAAATGGAAACAGTTAATAATTTATAGGCTTTATGCTACAGTAGAGATTTTTCATCTGCCAGATGAGGGCTGCTTTGATGTAGTCACAAACAAATGTAAATGTAAAGAGCAAACTGCAACAAAGACTGCGGAAGTCTTCTGAATTGAAGAGAAAAATGCTTCTTCATGTGACAGTATGAAATATTTTAAAAATCACTATCATAATTATGCACCTTTATTTCTTGTATTTAAATACTATGAATTCATTGGTTTAGAAATTGGTTAATTGGACCATTAAAGTCTATCTTTGTCCTTTTATGAAAGAAAGGAGTTTACGAAGCAAATTAGTTGTATAAATATGAGGGAGATGTTTAACTATTGATAAGAATATGCTGTTTCTAAGCCCATTAATAGCACTCTTTACAAATTGGCAGTAAACAGAATTAATATAAATGGGGCTTATCTGTTTATAAAAACCAGCTTGAAAAGACCTCTGTTTGGAAACGCCCTAGGCCTAAAACCAGACAGCCAGATAAGTGCATTGTTGGCAAACGCACACTAGAGGGCCAGTGTGGTACACACTTAGGTCTGTTCAATATTCTGCCTGCCCAGCCCCGTCCCCTGTAGTACTAACACTGGGCATACGCCCATTACATGCTCACACTTTATTAAGGGACTTAATGAAAATTTGAATCTTAAGGGGCATGTCATCATAATGCTAGAGAGAGAGAGAAGTGGCAAGTTTCTCACAATTTTTAATGTAAGTGTCTTCTGGAAAACTTTGAAAAAACTTTGTCTATAAATAATGCAATTTCCATTCTCACAGGAGTTGTTTTCTTTGCGTTTGTCTTACTTAATTCTGGATCATAGTTTTCCACTTCTTAGAAAATGTGCGTTGATTTTGCAATATCCTATTCAAGGGTAATGCCAAGAGTGTAAACAGCCCACAAAAAGATTGGTTAATAAAAAGCACCTAAGAAAATACTTAAAATGAATCCCTATCACAAAGTTCAATGCTTTACAATTTTTCTAAATATACTAACTAATCATTTTTCCTCTGAAAAAATGAAGAAACAGTTGCTAGGCCCATCTGGGAATACTAAGATGAATATAATATGGTCAGTGGGCCTTACCAACAAGGAGCTTATACTCTTAGTAGGGGTGACAGATGTGTAAACTGTTATTGAGTGGCAAAGGATATCTAGCAAAAAGTAAATTTTCCTCCTACTTCTGTTCTCCAGTATCTAAAATCCCTTATATTGGAAGCAACAATTTTTCCTCATATTTTTCAGATAGTCTGTGGATATGCACATATAATATACATCCCTTTCAAACATAAGTTGCAGTATACTATACACACTTCTATTTTTTGCTTTTTTCACTCAAAGATCAGTACTTATTTCTTGTCTAGTTATGTGTATCTAAACAGATTTCTTTAAGTTCTTCATTTATTAAAATAAGACTTGGAGGTTCTCTTAAGTCTTGTTTAGCTCTAACATTCAGTGTCTGCAAGACAGTTACTAGAGATCTGAAAGTGTTAGTCCATACCAGAAATGTGTGGTAATATCTGGTAATGTATAAGCTGGTGCTTAATTCTACTTCTGGGGATGAATGAATTTGGTTATCGAACCCCAGACTTGTGGTAAAATCTGTAATAATAAGCTAGCATGTTTGGCCCTTCACTCTTCCATCAATTCAGTGGATGTGTTGGATTATACTTAACAATCTTTAAACCAGGACAATCTAATGAAATACTGGAAAACTGGAAGGAGATGAAATGCCTGGAAGAATACCAGTTGAATTATTTCCTCTCATAGGCTTGGCCTTTCTCTCCTCTAAACCAGCTCCTTAGGTCTGCCATCTGCCATTTCTCTGGCTCTTTATCTAAATAAACTTTGTTCAGTTTTAACTTGAATATTTATGTAAGGGCCCTAGTTAGAATTTACCGCTTTACTTATTCCTACTAATTTTTCTCCTGTCCCTGAGGATATTTTTGGTGGTCAAAGTGGTGTGATGGTTCTCCCAAATCACTAAAAAGAACACCAAATTTGGGTAACTTTATACAAACACCTGGCGAGAAAGAGGGAACCTGCGAATTTTTGCTGGGAAGAAATTGTGATAGTGGGTTTTCATGCCTCTCTTTCTGGGAATGTGGAGCACAACAATATTGTGAGTTCTCCTTAATATTTTCTTTGATTTCTATTTGTTTGACAGCTGGGTGTGTGTGTGTTTGTGTTCTTGAACATAAGCATATCTAAACATATGTAAACATTGAATCTTTGCCAGCCAGGCTGGCTTAGTGATGGGTGTCATGTCATATGACAAAAGCACTGTCAAATAAGTCAAAAGACTTGTATTTAAGTTTTGACTCTGCCATTCTTCATGCCTATGACCTTGGACAAGTCCCTTATCTTAACTAAGCCTCAATTTTCTTACCTATAAAATAGAAATTATAATCTCTGTCTATCCCTCAAAGCTGTTCAGAGGTACAAATGATAATATGAATTCTTTGTAAGCTGAAAAGGACTATTCATATTTAAGTTATTATTAATGGAGTGTGACCAGAAAGACAAATCAAAACCAACTAAAATGTCAAACATTTTCAGAGAAGGATACTAGCAAAGTAAATGTGAGGTTAACTGCAATAATGATAACCTAACATGAATAAAACAGTAATGGCCATTAAATGTACTTGTTAAAAATGATTTAGAAAAAGAACAGCTGAACCGAGGCAGTCATTCATTCATGTGTCAAGAATTACCAATCCTAGACATCTTGAACAGCGCTAAATGGCTTCCTACATTTGGGCAGGGCTTCAGAGAGTTTCAGATTCCTCATATGACCTGTAATGTATATAACAGAATAATGTGATATATATATTAACAGAATAATGTGATAGATACATTATTTTGGATGCTCCTCAGCATTCTATTTGTACATTTATCCTTATGATATTTTGGCTTACTGTACAGAAGAATGTTTAAACATTTAATCTATTGGTCCTTGCCTTGAATACAACTTTCCCTTTCACATAGGCTAACACAGCATGTCTTTGTGTATGTGTGTGTGTGTCTGTTTGTTGTTTTTGATTTTGTTTTTTTGAGACAGAGTCTCGCTCTGTCGCCCAGGCTGGAGTGCAGTGGAGCGATCTCCGCTCACTGCAAGCTCTGCCTCACAGGTTCACGCCATTCTCCTGCCTCAGCCTCCCATAGCTGGGACTACAGGCGCCCACCACCACGCCCGGCTAATTTTTTGTATTTTTAGTAGAGATGGGGTTTCACCGTGTTAGCCAGGATGGTCTCCATCTCCTGACCTCGTGATCCACCTGCCTCGGCCTCCCAAAATGCTGGGATTACAGGTGTGAGCCACTGCACCCAGCCTATGTGTGTCTCTGTTGTGTGTGGTGTGTACAAGCCTCTCTAATCAGCTCCTGGGCTGGTCCTCTGTGCCTCCTACTTGTACAAGATTTGTAGTCTCTCAAGAGCCTCAGATTTGCCACCCTAAAGGAAGGGAAGGTCAGGCAGAATCCTCTTCCAGTATTCACCAGAATTGCCTTCCTGTTTTTTCCATGCCTCTCAAAGAAAATTCTCTCTTGATTGTATGTCTCAGGGCAATTCATTCATTAGATATACCTATTGAATACTTACAAATTGGTAGGAAATGTTCTGAGTATTGGAGATACAGTGGTGAATTAGAGAGTGGAGGTCTTATCTTATTGAACTCACATTCTAGTGTGGACAGATAGGTGATAAACGTTAAAAATAAATTTTATAATTTCAGATTTGAGTGCTGTGAAAAAGCAATTGTGGGTGTCTTAGTTATTAGGGCCGCTATAGCAAAAATACTGTAGGCTTATAAAGAACAGCAATTTCTTAGTGTTCATGAGTCTAGGAAATTCAAGATCAAGGTGCCAGCAGATTGGGTGTCTAGTGAGAACCCACTTTCTGGTTCATAGATGACACCGTTTTGCTGTGTCCTTATGTGATAAAAGGGGCAAGGGAACTCTCTGGAGTGTCTTTTATAAAAGCACAAATTCTATTCATGAGGACTTTGCACTCATGATCTAATCATCTCCCATAGGCCCCACCTCCTAATAGCATCACTTTGTGGGGGTCATATTTTAACATATGAATTTGGGGACATAAACATTCAGTGTATAGCAGCAGGGTAAAGGGATCAAGAATGATGGAGTGGAAGCACTCATGTTTTGGAAAGAATGGTAGGAAACGACATCTGAGGAAGTAAATTTTGGATACATATGTGAAGGCTGAGAAATTTATCTCTCTTAAAACAACGTATGGGGAAAAAAGGAGGGTCCTATTTACTACAATGTTAGTTGAAGGTACCTTTCACTAATATAGACTCATTTCAAAAATATGTTCTTCATCCATGCCTGACCTCATTTTGAATTCTTTCTTTACCATATTCTTTTTTCCTGGAAGATAATTATTTTCCTTTTATTTCTCTGTAGATTTCAGTCCTACCATTAGTTTTCTATGGTTGTCATAACAAAGTATCTCAGACTGGGTGGCTCAATAGAAATTAATTTTCTCACAGTTCTACAGACATTGAAGTTCAAGGTCAAAATATTGGCAGAGTTGGATTCTGCTGGAGCCTCTCTCCTTGGCTTGTAGACGGCAGTCACCTCCCTGCGTCTTCACAGTCTTTTCTCCATATGTCTCTGTCCTACTTGCCTCTTCTTATTTACCAGCCACACCGGTCATCCTAGTGACCTCATTTTAACTTAATTTCCTCTTTAAAGGCCCTGTTTTCAAATACGCTTACATTCTGAGGTACTTGGGGTTCAACATATGCATTCTGGGGGACACAACTTAGCCTATCACACCTTCTTTCCTTCAGACCAACTCTATTCCTGCCTCTTCTGTGAAGGCTTCCCCACCTTCTCCATCATCATTATTCTCCTAAAGTTAAATACAAAGTCAGATGTGATTATAACCAGGCTTACTTTTTTTTCTTGTTGTTTTTTGTCCATTAGACTAAACATGATTGTAAGCTTTCTGAGGCCAAGAAGAATTTGACTTCTCAGTATTTACTGATGGATCCTAACAATACAGATTCTTAGTGTGTTGATAGGGGTGCTTTCAGAAGTATCGAATTCAGCTTTACTCCCCATTTAAAATTCTGCCTACAGAGGTTGTTGATAGAAAGTCCTTCTATTTTTAACTTGGATATTAATAATGATGGGAACATTTAAAAAGCAGCTCATTATCTTGTACAGTTTTGTTGCTTTTTAAATTGTCTAAGCAACTTTTAGAAAGACTTACCTTTTTTGATTTATATATGGAGGTGCACATGTAGCTTACTATAAGTGGTGGAGGAAAGGAGGGCATGTTGAGAAAATGAATCCCAAAACTTGGCCATAAGATAAAAGATGGGCACATGACCTTTTATTATCATGTTAAGATCATTTTCAAATAAGCCCACCTTAGGATCATCTGATAAAGGATATGTACCTTTGTTGCAAAACTGATTAGTATTAGAGATATTAACAACTCTTTAACTATATTCATCAATCACCCTCAGGTAAGTAACTCAGCATTATCTCAACATTGTTTTTTTATTTACTGAAAAAAAGTCCCAGGTACTATATAATCATGAGGTGCATAATGACGCTTAAGTCAGCAAAGGACCCTATTTATGCCAGTGGTCCCATAAGAATATAATGGAACTGAAAAATTCTGTCGCCTAGTGAGGTCTTAGCTATCATACTGTCTGTGGTGCAATGCATTATCTTTTCTATGTTTAGATATATTTAGATACACAAATGCTTACCATTGTGTTACAGTTGCCTACAGTATTCAGTACAGTAACATGCTATATAGGTTTGTAGCCTAGGAGTAATAGGCTATGCCACACAGCCTAGATATGTAGCAAGTGGTACCATCTAGGTTTGTGTAAGTACACTCCATGATGTTTGTACAATGACAAAATCAGTTAATGGTGCATCTCTCAGAACATATTCCCATTGTTAAATGACACATAACTGTACTTCAAATACATTATATCATTAATCCCATATCCATTTCTTAGGTCTTTTTTGACACTTCAGTTTCTAACTGATAATGTCCCCATCCTGTATTTATATGATTGATTATTTTACTGAAATTCAAGACTGTATACAGTTATTCCTGTTACATTCCAAGTCAAAAATTGAAAACTGTTATTTAATTACTTGTAGGAGCTGCCATCCAATATATTAGCTGACAAAGTTCCAGCTTTGTTTTACAAGGTACAGATCCATCTAACTGTACTGTCAGTTTTCTCCATCTTGTCCTCCAAATATCAAGGCCCTCTTTTTGCGTGAAATAAGGAATTCTTCTGTTACATAAGACAAGCTCTTAGACAGGCTTCCTTACTCTTTGCTTTTCTGACTAGGAATACAAGCTTAAAATGTTAATTAAGTCACAAAGCCACTGGCAAGGTAAATATGCTGAGATGGAGCCTGATAGGGTTTGGCTCTGTGGCCCCACCCAAATCTCATCTCAAACTGTAATCCCCACATGTCAAGGGAGGAACCTAGTGGGAGGTGATTGGATCATGGGAGTGGTTTACCCTGTGCTATTCTCATGATGGTGAGTTCTCATGAGATCTGATGGTTTAAAAGTGTTTGGCAGTTCCCCCCAACCCCCACACCTTGCGAGCACGCTCTCTCTCTCTCTCTCCTGCTACCTTGTGAAGAAAGTTCTTGCTTCTCCTTCTCCTTGCATCATGATTATAAGTTTCTTGAGGCCTCCCCAGTCATGCGGAACTGTGAGTCAATTAAACCCCCTTTCTTTATTACCCAGTCTCGGGTAGTTCTTTATAGCAGTGTGAAAATGGACTAATAGAGAGCCCAAATAAATAAGCCTGTCAGATTCTGGTCAATCAATCACATGGAGGCAGTGGGCAAGACCATCAAATAAACATTCACTGGTTTTGGTCATTCTGCTCATTTACATCTACCAGGATGGCTATAAATGTAAAACAGCCTAAATTATATGCTTCACTAACAAATCCTGAATACTGTAATTGAGAGTAGCCAATTACCCCCATGTACTAGCTATAGTCAGATAATGACCTCATGGGACCAACAAAACTTGAGAAGTCAATTAGGTTGTGCCCCCAGCTCTAGAAAGGAGCCACACACATAATGCCTCTGAAATGAATGGCCAACCACCACATTCCAAAGGTTCTCCAGAGGAGATTTTACAATATTCCCTAGTAACCAATTGTAGGATTTCACATTAGATTTCCTAATATCTAATCTGAATCTCTTCTGCTGAACTGTAAGCTCATTGCCTTTTTTCCATTCTCAAAGGAGTTGGGAAACATCTGGAGAATATTTTTCTTAAAATAATAGCTCACATATTTGAAGTTTGCAGTTAATTTTTTTCTCTAACTGGAATAATGTTGGCTGCTAAACAGTTTATAAAACACTTGAGAAAATCCCTAAAAAAGAAATTCTGAAGTAGAATATATAGTTTTTTCTTTCCATAATATGAAAGCATCATTGTTTTCAGAGCAGAAAATACCCAAGTTTTAGTTCTGACCCAAGTAAGTCACCTATCCTGACTGGGCATCAATTCCCTCATTTGCAGAATGAGAACATTGGCTATATGACTTTGAGGTCCCTTCTACTTCTAAAGTTTTCTTGTAACTGTGAATGTGAAGAACATATTCACACTTCACAAATAAATAATTTTAGGGGCTGAGCACAGTGGCTCATGCCTGTAATCCTAGCACTTTGGGAGACCAAGGCGGGCGGATCACCTGAGGTCAGGAGTTCGAGATCAACCAGGCCAACATGGCAAAACCCCGTCTCTACTAAAAATACAAAAATTAGCCAGGCATGGTGGTGCGTGCCTGTAATCCCAGCTACTCGGGAGGCTGAGGCAGGAGAATTGCTTGAACCCAGGAGGTGGAGGTTGCAGTGAGCGGAGATTGCACCACTGCACTCTAGCCTGGGCGACAGAGCAAGACCCCACCTCCAACTTAGGCACTCAAGCCTTTGTATGTCAGAAAGTTAGATCAATCTCATACTTACAGTTACTTTTCAATATTGCACTCTTCCTTCTTACAGTTGGGTATGGAATAAGGATGGAGAGTTTGTACACCCCCTATCCCCCGTAAATATTCCTCTGGTCAAATAAGCTATACTTGTCCAGAAACCAAAGGGGAAAATAAGAAACATGATTTAGGGACAATAATAATAATAATACATGACTTTTTTTTTCTTACCACATTCAAAGGTTCAATACAAATGTGGAACTTACTGAGAAACCTTTAAAAAGTGACTATGAAAGATAAAAACTTCCTACAATGTGTGTGCTCAAAAATTCCTGCAGTCATTCAGCAAATATTGATGTAGGCTTCCAGTCATAAGAATGACAAATACAAAGTATGCATACTGGAAAGGGGAAATGGGTAGTTAATGAGTGTGACATAGTCATGCTTTAGGAGTAACAAAAATTTTGTAAGAAAAATGGAAGATCTAACATCCAGAGGCAGCTCTACAGTAAAGTAGGGGATTGTGAGGGCTCTGCAAGAATAAGGTTCTTGCCATTCCACGGACCTGGCGATACACGGCAAGGTGAGTTCCTTCTTGGTATGGCTCTAGAAAGACTGCGGAACACTGTTATTTACATGGACAGCTTTCTGCTTTCTCTGCACTAGTACAGTTTGTGTAACCAACACAATATAAAATAAGTGTTTTCAGGCCTTTTGCAAGGGAGAGATGTGTGGGGAAATTTCATCTAATGTAATCCATTAAACTGGACATCGTAAAAATATTTATTTAGAGCAAACAACTATAATGTGTTATATAAAATATAAATTTTATAATACATTTCTTGGGGGTCATATTGTTGAAGTTTTATTTAGCTAGGGTTATTTTGAATCATATAACCCTGAATGACTTGATATTAAAAGTTAAGCCATAAGATTTCTATCTTACATGGGGAGAACATTAAATCATATCAGTAGGACTTGGAAAATAAAAATAATTATTCAATGTTTTCTAAAATTGGTTCCTCCTACCCCCTCACCCATCACCACACACAAAGACACCATTCAGTCAGAATGGCAGTCCTACTAAAGTTGCAATAATTTAGTCCACAATTTCTGAATTATAAAAGAGCTAAAAAATCTTGACAATTTCTTGGTCAGTGAAAATGTGGATTTGTTCTTTCCTTGTTGCATGGTTCAAGAGTAGCAGAAATCATTCCACAGGACTGCTCCCAACAATGAATTTAAATTGAAAAAAATTTAGTTCTAAACCTGGGGCTAAGCCTAAAATACTCAATTGTGATAAATCATCATCCACAGAGAGGGCAGTCTCTAAAATCCCCTACTTTTCAACCACAGCTCCATCTAGATAATTAGCCTGCGTGGTAACATCCTGCCTTTGAACAAAGGCAAAGCTTGGAGAGCAACCAAACCACAGCTATCTTGGTATTGGAAGTTCCATTTATTTAAGGGCTGGAATTTATTTTGAGGGATAGAGAGATGGATGTGGTGTCTGGGAGGAAAAATCATAAGGTTTTCACAGTTAATCCACTGAACATTTTTCAAAGAAAAATGGAAGTGTAGAAAGGAAAGGGCAGAGTATTATGTAACAGATGCCAGGTCTTCAGGATATATTAGTTAAGGACGCTGAGAGTGTAAAGGACTTTTCTTTTTATGAGCAAAACTCATTACAAGGCACCAGAACTTACAAGAACATATGGAATTTCATTGATAAACGTGGATCACAAATGTTATTTCTTAGGACTTAGAGTGTGAGTAGAGCACTGAGCTGGATATGGGAGACTTGGAGTCTTCTCTGTAAACTTCTCTGTCATGATATCCTTGTAAACCTTTCAGG
Organism: Mandrillus leucophaeus; assembly: GCF_000951045.1. Lineage (NCBI taxonomy): Eukaryota > Metazoa > Chordata > Mammalia > Primates > Cercopithecidae > Mandrillus > Mandrillus leucophaeus. The sequence continues at coordinate 1,900,233 of NW_012106564.1, forward strand.
GCCTCCTTTTACTAAACTGTAAAATGAAGGGAGTGAATTAGATGGGGAGTAGGGGGTTGTAGAAGCCCAGTGCCTAGAGGAAGTAGCGAGGCGCATGAATGAGTCCAGTTGGCTGACTAGAGTTTGCAACGAAGTTAGCAAGAGCAGAAAGTTTGAGCTAAACTGCCTGAATTAAATCCTGATTCCATCACTTATTAGCTGTGTGATCTTAAGCAAGTTACTTAACCTGTCTGTGCCTTGGTTTCTTTTTGATAAATTGCTGCTGATGATAACATTACCTGTCTTATGAGGTTGTTGAGAAGATTAAGGGAATTAATACAAGTAAAGTGCTTACAACAGTGTCTAATATAGTAAGCACTTTATAAGTGTTAGCTATTATTTAAATTAAGAAAAAGAAAACGGTGGTGGTGGTGGAGGAGGATCAGTGGTAATAACAGATGGGATCTTGAGCACACGTCCCATGATGCTTTGCTTCACTGCGGTATCATCTTGAAGAATTTGTAAGGTAATAGTTTTTGTTTTTACACTGTTTCAGACCTGTTTGGAAAACTAGGCTGACTGATTGTCCCCTGGCTCAATGTTCTTGAGATCAATGATAACTTTTACTCATTTTCAGGATGCTTTTAAGATTCTATTTATATCTATGTTAAAGGTCTTAGGCTTAGCTTGAGCTGAATGACAGGATCATGGAGGCATTTTTCTAAATCCCCAGTCTGAGTATGCAATTTAAGACTTCCCATTGCAAGGAAAAATCTCTGAAGTTCTCTTTGTCTGAAGAAAGGCAAGGTAAAGATAGTTTCTAATAAGTAAGTAACAAATATTGTGTCGGCTTGCCCATTTCAGTGCAGTGTGTCTCCCACCTGTTTGCCACATGCAAACAGTAGTTGAAAGGCTGGATCTCTTCTTGCTCCCTTTCCCCCAGAAAAACTGGTCACTCTGGGGAGCCTTCTTTGTATTAACTGCAAAGGGCTTTGGCTTTGAAATTCAGAGAACTGAAGACATTTCTGACAGGTGATAGCAGCAGGTTGCTTTTGTGGGAGTGACTACAGAATGTAGGCTATCTTTTACTGCTGAAGGAAGTAAAATCCACAAGTAATATATATATAAACCTTTAGGTCAGCAAAATCATCAGCTTACAATCACTTTTCTAGCTTTATCTTTCCACACTGTTTTGGGGGACTTCAGTAATACTACCCCCTCACCCATCACCACACACAAAGACACCATTCAGTCAGAATGGCAGTCCTACTAAAGTTGCAATAATTTAGTCCACAATTTCTGAATT
>NW_012106564.1:1901567-1946844 GCF_000951045.1 Mandrillus leucophaeus
TTTTGGGGGACTTCAGTAATAATATTGCTACAACAAACATTTATTTATTGTTTACCATATTTAAAGAGTTATGTCTAAAAGATTCATTCCTTACCCATAGACCTTTACATAATTTTGTGTATGAAAAAACAGAGACTCAATTCAGTATATACTTCTTTTTATACACAGTGAAAAGTAGTATCCTCACGTCCAAAATGCCAAATAAATCTCAAACAATATTTAGCCATAGGCATTTGTTGAAATACAGAAGGTTAATTTCCCCCTAAGTGAAGCAAATCTGTAATGCATTTTATTTTGAAAAACCAATTCTTGGTGATAAATTCTAGAAGCTGGTTTGGGGAAAGACATGCCGTGTAACAGCTCACTCAAGTGTCTGGGGGAATAGAATCAAACCTTTATGTTTGGGAATTCTCTTTGCACTTAGTTCGTAACTGTGCACAAAGTAGTCTTGACAAATCTTTGTCAAATGGCACCATTTTCATCCTGCCTACCCCTTTTCTAAATGATGAAGTACCATCTTCATAGTGTGATGGCTGAGAGAGCACCTGAACACTGGATCGCTGTTACTCTTCCCCCTGCTTACTGTTTTCATTTTCACTCTCCTGATTTTATGTCCTGAGGTCTCCTGCCAGCTTACAAGAATGGAAAATCCTACATTATAGCCATTCTTTCTTAGAAATTAATAAAGAATGCTATTTTTTTTTTTATTTTAAAAGCCCTGTAAAGAATGATGAAGGATTGACCGATGGTAAAATATTCTTGAGATCAGTGATAACTTTTACTCATTTTCAGGATACTTGTAAGATTCTCTTTATACCTATGATAAATGTCTTAGGCTTAGCTTGAGCTGAATGACAGGATCATAGAGGCATTTTCCTATATCTCCAGTCTGAATATGCAATTTAAGACTACTCATTGCAAGGAAAAATCTCTGAAGTTCTCTCTCTCTCTACAAAAGTAACCTCTAAGACCCATTTCCTTGTTTGTAAAACCAAGATTGTTAGACTAACTGACCCCAATGTTACTTTTAGGTCTAAAACCTCACTGTTGTTGGTCCTGCCTATCTTAGTTATTTTTGTTGTTGTTGTCTTTAATCATGCCAGGGATTGGACATAGTCAGGCAGTAGGTTATTGGAGTCGAGTATTAACATGAAATGGGATGGGTGTTGATAAAAAGGAGAGGAGATGAGCATTTTATTATTTCATATTCAAGTGAACTCTTCAACATCATTTTGCAAAGTTTCATAATTCTTTTCTCTGTGATGGTCTGTTTTGTGGGCCACATCCTTGCCATGAATTTCTGTCTCCTTGCTGTGGAAACCAGCCAAGGATACATTATTGACCACCTGCTCACTTTCTTACACAAGATGTCTCCCCAGACTTATTTTCTTTGCTTTCCACTCCTGCTGGTTTATAGCTTTCCCTTATGTAGCAATAAAACTCTTTGAGAGTTCTCTTAAGGATGAATTAATGCCACTTAAGTATATTTCCGTTAGCTGCCCTTTGATGGTTCTGTTTAAAAATAAAGGGAGAATCGGGGCAGCTTGGTTCTTATTGAAATTTTCCTTCCTTTTGCTTTAAAGTTACCACTCCTCAGAAATAGTGACACTCCAAGAAAGCTTTGTTAACACTAGAAAAACGTCTGGGAAATATTGTCAGAAGACAAACTTACCATCTTTCAGTAATTTTTTTTCCCATTGGAAAGATATTTACACTATAAAGAGACCCAGCTCAGCCTGTGTGAGCTTTCCTTGTATTCCTTTAAATATCAGAAAGTGTGTCTGAATTCCAGAGGAACAGAATGCAATCTTGTTCTCCACCCTAATAGCAAACAGATTAAGGATTGGTTGTCATGATTCCATTCCAACTTTTTGCAGTCTGCAATTTATTTTACTTTCCCCGTCTTTTATATTTTATTCATTCATCTGAATCTCACAGTTCTAACTCTGAGAGTTGGGAAATGTGGTGTCTGTCCTGAGCTCGCCACCAGCCTCTGTGATTCAGCTTCTGTAGGTTTGTGGCTTCTCTGCTCTAAGACAGTAATAGAATCTGGGTATTGAGGAAAAGATTCCAGCAAGACAAGCATTACTCTCTAATGGAGTATTTTTCTCAAAGGCGTTCAAACCAGAGCAACTCCATCTTGAATAGGGGCTGGGTAAAATAAGGCTGAGACCTACTGGGCTGCATTCCCAGGAGGTTAAGGCATTCTTAGTCAAAGAATGAGATAGGAGGCTGGTACAAGATACAGGTCACAAATACCTTGCTGATAAAACAAGTTGTGATGAAGAAGCTGGCCAAAATCCACTAAAACCAAGATGGTGACGAAAGTGCCCTCTGGCCCTCCTCTCTGCTTGTTGTATGCTAGTTATAATGCATTAGCATGATAGAGGACACTCCCACAAGCACCATGACAGTTTACAAATGCCATGGCAATTTCAGAAAGTTACACTATATGGTCTAAAAGAGGGAGGAACCCTCAGTTCTGGAAATTGCCCACCCCTTCCCCAGAAAACTCAAAAATCCACCCCTTGTTTAGCATAGAATCAAGAAATAATTGTAAGTATTCTTAGTGCAGCAGCCCAAGCTGCTGCTCTGCCTATGGAGTAGCCATTCTTTTATTCCTTTCCTTTCCTAATAAACTTGATTTCACTTTATGGGTTTTCCTCAAATTCTTTCTTGTGTGAGATCCAAGAAACCTCTCTTGGGATCTGGATTGGTACCCCTTTCTGGTAACATTTTCATTTATTCCTTATTTTATTTGTTTACAAAGTGAAACTAACCAGGGGACATTCAGTGAAGTTTGGGGCAGTGTTCATGACCCATTCCCCTGAGCTCATGACCACACACCACTTTAGATTTCTTGTTTGTCCCATTCAAAGACATTTTGAACTGCCATGCTAGGAGCTGTAGAGGATTCAGGCACAACTTAAAGGTCACTTCTGCCTCAATGTCAATCCAAGGCAAAGACAGACGTGAAAAAAAAAATACAAAGAAACCAGTCCTTCTTCCTTTCCTTATCAGACTTTCTATTTTTTCCCCCTTTCTCTTTTTCCTGTGGCTTCCCTGATTCTTTGCCCTTTCCCAGGTTTCTGAGTCCCATCTGGTGCCTACAATCTCATCAGATCACTTTGAACTTGAAGCACAGTAAAGACTAATGTCCTTCAGAGGCCACAGTGGGACACTGAATCAAAATCATCTTCCTTCTCACTGGTTCAGGGACCAACTTCTTGTAAAGCAAGAAGGAAATGCCAATGTGATATAAGTAGGGTGGCATTAAAACTCAAAATACCTCCTCCATAGGTCTGCTGTGTGCCTGAAATTTCTATTAAAGTTCCAGAATGTATTAAAGTTCCAGAATTGTAAGCAAACAAAATAAGGAATAAATGAAAATAGTCCACTAGACGGTAGTGCCTCTTTTGGAGGGCTCTTTTCCTCAATAGCCAGATTTTATGACTATCTTGCAGCAGAAAAGTCAGAAGCCTACAGAAGCTAAGTGACTTACCCACAGTCCAAAGATTTATATGACAGATGATTGATCTATAATGGAGAACATGGCCCAAGGAACTGGGACTCAGGAAATTTATAAGTATTGGGCCTGGGACAGTCTGGGAGGTGTAGGTGGATTACCCTTGCTGGGAATGGGTAGAGAATAACATGGAGGTACAAGGTAACAGGAACCCTAGAGAAGCCTAGCCTCATCACAAAGCCTCTCTCACAGTTTCTAGGAAGAGAGGGTGGCCATCATGGCATGATTAATTTGTGTCTATCACATCACCACTTAGAGACAAGAGTTAATGTATTCAAGAGGAATCTCCTGCAGCCTGGCCTCCCAGGAAAGGAATTGTCCTCCACCAAAGCTCCATGGAAACTGGTTACAGTTTACACAGAAGACGAACAGTCCTGGTCATTGGCAAGGCTTGGACCCCAGCCCTCTTTTCCCACATCATGCCAGAGGAGGGTCTTGTGCTTCCCGAACATGCACATGGATGGGGCAAATCCTGCCACGTTAAATAGCTAGAGTTATAAGACTTAGTTCTCATATGCCAGGTGAGAGAACACCAGGCAGCGTGGTGCGTGCTTTAGCTATGATTGATGAGTGGCCAGGAGAGACTGGAGTCCAGGTTCTGCTATGTCATATCAGTAGTTTACTCCTGATCACATCAGGGGAAGGGCTGATGCTTCTCTAATCATATAGTTTAAATGCTTTACAATCCACGGGGCAGGAGCCTTCTCGTGGCGTCTGACTTTCAGGCCTGCTGGATCGTTGGGTATGACCCTAGCCAGGAATGTGCCAACGTAACAAGGGATCCTCACACCCACTACTGTTTCTTCCTCCATATATGTTCCCTAATAAACATTGCTTGGCCATTTACTTTGGTTTGCTCAACAACCTCCAGATCCATTCCAGTGCTCGACTTGAAGATTGGAGGTCTCAGACTAGAGGAATGCAGAGAAATGCTTTCACTCATTAATTAATTCATTGATCACCTTTTTCAGTACTTAGCAAGTGCTGAGACACAACAAGTGCTGGAGACTCACTAATGAGTGGAGAATGAGGCTCCTGTCCTGGAATGACTCACAGTCTAGAGGGTTTGCCTGGCTGAGGAGTTCACTGCTCAGACTCCTTCCCTGTGTCAGTTTCAATCTCTGTGAAATGAGTAACAGGGAAACATTTAACTGTTCACGTGTGTTGGGCTGGATATGAACAGCCCAACACACATGTTGGGCTTAGGTAATAGTTGCCAACATTTTTACAATCTCGTGCTGGCTCCTCTCCATCTCCCAGCATGTGATCGGGCTTCTTCTGCTCTCCAATCCTTGATGTGTATCCATAAAAAACAAACTTATTTTAACATCAGTCTGAACAAGACTTGCAAAGAATGCAAGTGGAAGACATTGCATAGCAAACATAAATAACTTTTGAATGATCTCTATGAGTACCTGGCCTTATACAGGTGCACACTGAAAAAAAATGATGAGTTATTCATGAGAACTCTGAGGCAGGCTAAGAATTACTAAATATACATATTTTTTGGCATATAATGATATTCTGGATTTTTTTTAGAGGAACCATACTAGAGTCTTACTGTTGGATTCTACTTGTTCTGGCTTCTAATACAATCAAATAGCACCATAACCTGTGAAGAAAATTCATTTTACAAAAATATATGTCTATTGGGTCCGGCATGGTGGCTCATGCCTGTAATCCCAGCACTTTGGGAGGCCAAGGAAGGTGGATTGCGTGAGGTCAGGGCTTCGAGACCAGCCTGGCCAACATGGCAAACCCCCATCTCTACTAAAAATACAAAAATTAGCGGGGCATGGTGGTGGGCACTTGTAATCCCAGCTACTTGGGAGGCTGAGGCAGGAGAATCGCTTGAACCCAGGAGGCAGAAGTTGCAGTAAGCCAAGATTGAGTCACTGTATTCCAGCCTGGGCAACAGAGTGAAACTCCATCTCAAAAATATATTTTTATAAAAATATTTATATATATTTTGTATATATTTATATATATATTATATATATATATATAATCTGTCATCTACTTACCTATCTATTCATTTTCTAACCTATCATTTCTCTCCCCTGCATAGTTATCAAAGCAGGCATAGTGGTACAGAAACACAGGGTAGCTGCATAGGGTAAGCTATGCATGATCCTGAGTTCACAGGGTAAGCTATGCACGATCCTGAGTTCTGATTTGATATAGAAATAAACATTCCAGCATTCGTTAAAGTACCTTTTGGATTAAACACATAAAATGCAATTATATATTATAATTTACCTAAAGCTTTTCCTTCAAAGATCTCAAACTGATACAAAGTTACTTTTAAAATAAAGATCCCCACAATAAAGATTCTACATGAATAGAAATAGTAGCAGCTGAAGTCTTTATTTTATCTTGTCCTATTCGTGAAACATACAGGTGTAGATCACAATCAGGGCGAAACTTCATACTAAAATGAAGTGATATTCGGTTAGAGGAGGGTTTGGCTCACTCTTGGCTGCCATTCCCCTTAAAAACCCAGAAAAGCCTGCTCGCTGTGACATGGAAGGCAGGCATTAAACATGGCCTACTTGAAGTCTTGTTATTATTAATAAATCAAACAACACATATTTTGTGAAGGCTTAGACTGTTTCAAACACTACTATGCTCTACTAATAATGACTATATTCAGTCACATCACAAACTTTGATTGAAGGTTTACCAAGTTCTGACACTGCGCTAGATGCTTTACATAAATTGTCCCATTTAATACAATCCCAGTAACCCTGGGAGGCAGTGACTATTATTGTAATCATTTTGAAGACAAGGAATCGAGGGCCCAAAAAGGTTAAACCACTTGCCTGAGGTCATCACCCAAGCTAACAGGTAGCGTAGTAGGATTTGAATCTGCTGGTCTATCTCCAAAGGCCACACTCTTCAGGACTACTCTGGATTCAAGACACTGGAAGACTACATGGCATCAATGCCTCATTGTTACGTATGAGTTATTTGTTCCCATTAGTAAAGACATCTTCGGGCTGGAAACATCGTCTCCAGGAGGCCACGAAACACACTCCCTACGAGTTCTGGCCATTGTTCGGTGAGCCCTGGATCCTTTGGCATCCCCATCATGCTGCCTGGGATTACTCCTTGAGATCTTCCACATAAACCTGCTCCCCATTTTTAATAAGATCTAATTTTATTTCATTCTGCCGTGTATCACTTAATTTCTAAAAACTGACTTTATTTTTTAGAGCAGTTTTAGGTTTACAGGAATATATGGGGGAGTACAAAGTTCCCGTATATTCCTCCTACCCCCACACTGGCACAATCTCCCCCATTATGAACATCTTGCTCCACAATGTTGCATTTATTACAAATGATGAACCTACACTGAAACGTCATTATCACCCAAAGTCCATTTTACATTAGCGTTCACTCTTGGTGTTGTACATTCTATGAGTTTTGACAAATGCATAATGACATGTATTGTACTGAGTAGTTTCACCACTCCAAGAATCCTTTGTGCTCTGCCTGTTCTTTCCTCTCTACCCACCCTCCCCAACCCCTGAAAATTTCCCATCTTTTTACCGTCTCCATAGTTTTGCCTTTTCCAGAATTATACAGTATGTAATTTTCTCAGATTAGCTTCTTTATTTAGTAATATGCACTTAAGATTCCTACATGTCTTTCATGGCTTGATAGCTCCTTTGATCTTAGCACTGAATAATATTCTGTTGTCTGGATGTACTATTACTTATTTATGAATGTGATCTTAAAGCCACAGTGTGGGCTTCCCGGAATTCTCCTCTGACTTAACAAAAAATGCATATGGGCTCTGCTAGGCAGTAACTGGATACTTTAACAGACCAACATTGGAAGGTATTCATGACTGACAATGGTATCACTGGATTACTCCTTCAGAATAAAACAGTTGTCTTTTACTAGAGTTCTGGTCACCCAAGGAGGAATGTATGATGGGGAAGCCAGGAGTCTGAGGCTCACTCAGAGGACCTTTGAGGGAAGGTGGCTTCTTAATGTCCCCATATGACACCATGTGGACACCTCATGCTACAGAGGGGGTGAGCTAAGATCCCTTGAAAACCTAGCCATGTCTAGTATTACACTTTGGGTCCATTAGCATCTTCACAGTTAACATCCTGGGATTTTCATGAAAGCAAAATACAGAAGAGCTGTTGGCTTATTCTCAGCTGCACAGAATTAAAATCACAAAATTAGCTTGATGAGCTAGAAAGGCTCCCGCTCAAGCATGACTGTTTTGCAGAAAGCACACTAGGCTGAGGGGCGTTAATTTCAAGTGGAGTTTACATTGCCTGGCATCTTCTTGGCCAGAATTTATTAAAAGATACCTTTTTGCCTCACACCTAATAAATGATGGTCATTATAGACCTCAAGGTCACTGAAATATCCTCAAATGACTTCTCAGTCATTACATTTAACCCAGTGATGTTAAAATTAAACTTCTAGCTAGAATTAGTATATTTTAAGTTACAATTATTCAAAAATGGTCATCAGTCTATGTATAATATAAAATAATTATTCATGAATGCATTCAACTTTGTTAGAGTGTGATTATATGAATACTCTCTCTTATTTAACAAATGTAAATCAGGTCATAGCATTCTTTTAAAAACCCTCCAATACATTCCTATTATTCATTGAATCCAGACTCCCTTCTGTGACTTACAGATCCCTATCTTGTCTGATTCTTTCCGTCCCTAATTCCATTTCCACTTGTTGAATAAACATCGGCCACACTGACCTTCTCTCTGTTCTTTGGATTCACCACTTTGGTTCTGCCAGGGCCTTTGGGCAAGCTGTTTTTCTGCCCAAAAGGTCTTTTTCCAGCTCTGCACGTGAATGGCCCCTTTTCATGTCATGCAGATCTTGGTGAAATGCTGTCCCCTCAGAGGTCACTTCCTTGACCACTCTGGCGAAGGCGGTGCACAAACCCAGTCACTCTCTATCACATTGCCTCATTCATAGCATTCTCAAAAGCTGAAATTATCCTGCTTATTTAATTTATTCATTGCCTATCTCCTCTGCCATATATTTAAACTCTGCAAGAGACAGGGACCTGGCCTGTCTTTTCACTGTTCTGTTTTCCCAGTGGCTGGCAAATAGTAGGTGCTCCAAAAAATGTGGAAAAAAATGACTGAATTGATGACACCATGGATGCTAATCACTGTCCTTTGAGTATGATTCTGTGTCTTGTGAGTATATCTGTATATAAATATATGTGTGTACCTCTTGGTAGAACAACTCTTTTCTGTTCTCTCTTTTATTGTCACCTGTGCTATTAGGAAACCTAGTTCACTGGCTGTCATTTATTTCTGCAGTCTTAAGTGCTTAGCACAACATTTGACACATGGTAGTTGATGAATACATGTTTTTGAGTGAAAGAATAAATTTGTAGGCAATGCTGATGAATCTCTTTAAAAAGCGGACTATGCCATTTCGGTGTTGATATCGCGAAGGACACACTATCCTACAATATGATACCTTAGCATACTGAATGTTTTAAGGTGAAGGTAATTGAGAAAACCTCAGAAGCAGGAAGGTCATGCTTTGACCTTCTCCTGCCTTTCTCTCCTGAAGTGAGCCTGAAAAGAATTATCTGACCTATTTCTCCAGAAAGCAGGTCATACAACCCTCATTCCAAACATGTCCTGCCCTATACCGAGAGGCCACGAAGAATCTGAACAAACAGGCCTTGCTAAGTTCCCATTTACCCCTAGTTAATTACCACTAGACCATACCCTTTTGTTCTCTAATCTTACTTCTGCACAGCTGTTCATAAAAAAGTTTGTCCTGGGTCTTTGGGTCTTCATTTCTGAAGGCTCCCATGTCACATATAACTTATATTAAACAAATTTGTCTGTGGAAGCTTGAATCAAAACAAGAAATTGTATGATTTTCTCTTGTCAATCTGTCTTTTGTAATTTTTTATTTTATTTTATTTTTTTTTTTTTGGAGAGAGTCTAACTCTGTCGCCCGGGTTGGAGTACAATGGTGCCATTTTGGCTCACTGCAACCTCTGCCTCCCGGGTTCAAGCAATTCTCCTGCCTCAGCCTCCCGAGTAGCTGGGACTACAGGTGCATACCCCTACACTCAGCTAATTTTTGTATTTTTAATAGAGACAGGGTTTCACCATGTTGGCCAAGCTGGTCTCGATCTCCTGACCTCATGATCCACCTGCCTTGGCCTCCCAAAGTGCTGGGATTACAGGTGTGAGCCATCGCACCTAGCCCAATCTGTCTTTTGTTACAGGGGACCCAGTGAAACTTACAATGGGTAAGGAAAAGATAGTACTTTGTCTCTTTTATAGCATATAGCAACATGATGCTAATATTGTGAATGCCAATCTCTAGTGAAGCTTTAGTGACAGGACACTGTCTCACCAGCCCTCTGAGGTCCCTGCTTTTTGGAAAAGTTTCCTTTTCCAAGGAGCACATGAATAGTTGGCAGGCTACCAAGGAGGCAGATAGCAGAATGTCTGCCCTTATCAACAACTAGAAACCTTCTTAATCCAATATTCCTGGTAAAATTATGGCCCTTGTCCTTTGGGAAATGGTTGGAGGATAGGATAAGGACTGACATTTATTAGATGCCCTTCATATGCCAGGCAGTGTCTTTGGTGCCAGACATACATCATCTTACTTAATTGTGACAACACTCCTATGAAGAGTTGTCAACTTAAAAACAAGATGAGGAACCAGAGATTCAGAATATTGAGTTACTTGCACAATTTTACATACTTGATATTGACAGAGCTAGGATTTCAGTTTCTTTCTGACTCCAAATGCTGTGCTCTTTATACCACAGGCACCACAAAAGCAACCAAATAACAACAAAATCCTTTCTTGTATGATTCATTTGGGTTAACAAAACCCTCTTCTGAAATACAAGTACTCTCTGATAGAGTTATCCTACGAAGTCATTCACACACATGAATAACTTAGAATTCACATGCGTGTGAATAACTTTGATAAGATTAACCTTTACCTATTCTCTAATGGAGATCATTGTCCCAATAAGAAGGTACCAATTGGAATGAAGGACTGGCCAGATGGAGAGTTTTTGAGAGTATAGCCTCTCAGGGAGGAAGACCTCTGGTAGAGTTAGAGACTGGGGACAATAAGAAGGATGAGGGTGGTGTCCAAGGACTGCACCAACCTGACTCTGCACTAACATTTTCTATCAGGTACTCAGAAAGCTGTTTACTGAGAATTCTGACTGGTAAGACGGCAAGTGTATGAGAGCCAGCATAGCAGGAGAGTTATGTGTATGAGATCTAAAGCAGATCCTTAAGCTTCAGGTCTGCCCCTCATGGTCTATGTGACCTTGGTCAAGTCACTTACTGCATGTTCTTCACCTATAAAATGGTGACATCTAGTAATACATATTACACTTGGGTGCTGTTAAGGGTAAATGAAATTTCTCCATATACAGTGCTCTGAAAAGTATCTGGTAGCTAGTGATTCATAAATGTCAGCTCTTAGTGTGCAATAGCCCATACCATCTGACGGTCCTATTTGGTCATCAGCAGATTACAGACTGTGAGTCCCATGTGATCCTTCTAGTACATGTACAATCAGACCAGATGATTTGGAGCTTGATTGTAGGAACAACTGTGCAAAAAAGAAAATGTCTTTCAGTATTCCTTAACTTGCAAGAGTTTGAGTTAATGGGAGTCCCTTATCCAGGAATGTAGGCCCCTTCTGACTAAAAGGAATGTTTATTTTGCCCTGACAACTCTGCTAATAATTTGCCTTAATGTCACCAATTTTGATTTTATTTTGGATTTGAAATGGGATTAGTTATGTATTGATCTCAATCAAATGTTACTTTTATGCAGACAAGCTTCCATTGTGTTTTACTGTTTGTGACAATCTCCTTATACTACATTCAACAGGAGAATGGGGCAATATTCTTGTTCCAGGCCCAAGAAATTGATATAATTCTTCTAGTATTAGTTTCTCATGCCAACTCATTCTGAAAAATATGACTTTATTGTCATTAGTATTATCTTTACTTCTCACTTCTTTATTTTGGGGCATTTGCTTTGTCTTTTATAGTATCTTACACCTCTATACCTTGCTGCATGTTAAGACTCAGAGGTTCAGTGGCAGGATGCCTTATAGGTTGATCCACTTTTCGGTAATCAACTGAAAGGCTGATGGGCTACAATATAGTTGGGTTGCAGCAAAACATTCATCCTAATGAAATGTGACTTTATGAAAGAAATGCTCCTAATCCTCTCAAGGACTGAGCCAGGTCATCACGGGTAAATGAAAAGTATTTGAGGTTTCTTTCTTTTTCCAAAAAAACATGTTGGGTCCACCAGCTGTTACCCAGCATATTAATAAAAATCTTGTCAGCTTAGAGTTATTGCTGTTCCTGAAGAAAAGATAAATGTATGTATTTTTAAATCTGGACATATGAGGTTTTAAAAATATTATTGTAGAGTTCTCCTGGCTACATTTCCTTAGCTCTTTTCCAAGCCTTGGGCTGGAGAAACTTAAAAATGTCTCTGTGCCAAAGTTAAATATTAAATGAAAACCTTGTGTCTGAGGAGCTCTAAGATTAATAAATGGTGGCAAAATAGGTGAGATCCCAAATCATCAGAGAAAGCAAGCTCTAAAATGAATGAAGTTGTATTGTAAAAAGTGTCACCTTCTGAGCTGCAGAATCAAACCCACAGGGAAAAGATGAACCACAGAGTATTTCAGGCTTGGAGGAGGCACCATCTCTTTGAAGGTGTTACGGTACTACACTTATTATTGTTAAGGTAGAATGCAAAAACATATCTGAAGGAACCGAAAAGAGTTAATGCTTTACACAAATTTGTGATGCAATATCATAAGAGAGTCCCCCTCCTCTGGAGGACATAATTTTTTTTTTTTTTTTTTGAGACGGAGTTTTGCTCTTGTTGCCCAGACTGGAGTGCAATGGCACAATCTTGGCTCACTGTAACCTCTGCCTCATGAGTTCAAGCAATTCTGCCTCAGACTCCCAAGTAGCTGAGATTACAGGTGCCTGCCACCACACTTGGCTAATTTTGCATTTTTAGTAGAGATGGGGTTTCTCCATGTTGGTCAGGCTGGTCTCGAATTCCTGACCTCAGGTGATGCACTGGCCTCGGCCTCTCAAAGCGCTGGGATTACAAGCGTGAGCCACTGCACTGGCCAGGACATCAACTTTAACTGTCAGTAGTACTGGCTTCTGAGAGTCAAGTCCAATTATTATGGTGAATATTAATTTTAATAGTGTCATATTTTCCCTTGAGGTCTATTATATTCTTTCTCAAAGAAAACACTAGGGGAAAATGAAGTATTGTTAAAGGATTATATTAATGAGGCAGGAATATAAAAGTTTACTTTTCCTTTCCCAGATAATTGTAGTGATAATTTGCTTCCCAACCTTAAGCATGGATTGAGTGAGCTGTTAAGTCTCAGTTCTTCTTTCCCAAGTATGCCTCAGTGATTGGGGAACATGTGCTGTAAGGTGGCCTGCAAGGTAGAAAGAGCCTATGGGCTGCAGAATCCTAGCCACCTGGATTTGGATTCTGGTTTTGCCACTGATCAGCTGTGTAATCTTAGGGAATACACAGCCATATCTTAGCATGAAAAATAGGAATAATAATCCCTATGGGGATCATATTTGGTAACAAATGCTGAGGCCTGACAATTAGCAGAAACTCAACAAAGGGTAGCTTGACTAATATACAGTATATAGCCTTTGTATTCTTGCCATTACTGTGGTTCCAGGATCCAACAGGATATTCATATTCTTTTTACCAGCCAGCTCTTTTTAGGCACATCTATGAACAAAATTGTCTTTGAAAGAAGTAATATCTCTTGGGTTTGTTGAGCTAACATTTGATATATAAATACTACATATTAGCCTAAGAAAGAAAATACCTGTGGTCACAACCACTTTGTGTTGCATTGAATCGTGTTTAGAACACTTTTCTGAAATTGGAATGTAATTTAAATAATTTTGATTAGGCATCAGAAGAGAAATCTGTTGTGTTAGAGAAGAGAATGGTATTAAAAACATCTAGCAACCATGAAATGTTAACATTCTTAGGTTGGGTGCCAAGAACATAGATTTGACCAAAAGGAGTTCAAGGACCAATGGAGGATTACTCTGGTTACAGGGATCCATGACTTATGCGAATGATATTGAGAAAATACCACATCCTAATGACGCAAACTAAAACTAAATGTAGTATAAGTTGTTCCAAGCTTTACCTTGAAGAAGGCCTGGGGACGAATTTGGGAGGGGTTTGTACAGCAAATGTTAATATCACAAAAGAAGGAATTTGGCCTCCAAAAAGGATTAGACTGGTGCATATGCTTTGAAACATCTTGGATACAGCAGTCTTGCTGTAATTCCCTCTGGCTTCATTGTAGAGAGTGTAAACAAAAAATGACATGATTGTGGATTTTCATTGTATTCCCTGTTCTACTAGATACCCTTAGCTGAATGGATGGGATGTTGGCTGGGGATTGTGAAGTTCATTCTCTTGCTGTTGGTTGGTGTGAGTTTGAGCAGTTGTACCAGACTGGAGCTAAGATTGAAGTCTGTGCTTCCTGTTATTCTGAGAAGGGTGAAGCTTCCTCTAAGACAGAGCAGAATACTGAATCAGCTGTTAATTTTGATAGCCAAGACCATCTCTCTGTGAGCCATTTCATAATGTAACTTGTTGCATTGCCTACACTTGGTGGCCAATGCAGCATGTATTATATTCTGTTATTCCTTGTATCCTCTTTGTTATGTTTTTTCTGTTAACTATTATTATTAATAACTGTTCTCTTAATAACCATAAGGAGAAAGTATGGTTAACTACTTCATTAATTCCCTTAAAAATGCAACTATTTTATGTGTTGAATGGTACCATATTTATACTTGAATTATGGGATGGTTTGACATGATAGCTAATATTTATGGAGAACTTACTATTGGCCAGACACTGTTAAAAGTGCTTTACATTGCTTAATTGATTTAAGCACCTATATTATGTCACACTTAATTCTTAGAAAAATCTGCCTGACTGCAGAGGTTGCAGTGAGCCAAGATCTCACCACTGTACTCCAGCCTGGGCGACAGAGGGAGACTCCGTCTCAAGAAAAAAGAAAAATCTGCCTGACTGAAAGCTACTACTATAATTATTCTTACTTATCTATGTGGAATTCGAGGCACAGAGGTTTTAAATAGCATGTCAAAAGTCCTACAGTCGGTAAAGTAACAGGACTGGAATTTGAGCGCAAGGAATCTACCCCCAGGTTCTAAGCACTTAACTACTAACAACATACTACCTGTTTGAATGGAAACTTTGAATATTGAATAGATCATGATGTACACACACACACATGTATGTACAGGGGCACATACATACTTTTTCATATTCATGCAACTCACAATTGAATTTGCAATTTTATACAAATGTTGTTCTACTCTTTATATTCATTGAGCTGCCAGATTAAAATTCAGACTTATTGAAGAACAAGAAGAACTTTATTTATTAAAAAATCTCTGGATACCTCTTACATGCAGAGAACTCTAGTATAAATTGGAAACAAAAATAAGCACAATCTCTAATGTTTTGTGAACCTTAAGACAAGAAGATAAGAAAATTCTCATGCACAAAGCTTCTATTTAAAAAGTTCAGTTAGGTGTTGACAGAATTTGGGGGTGATATGGTTTTCCAGGCTTCTGGTGGGTGATGGTCCCTGGGCCTGAGAAGGTGGAGGCTGTTCTTACCACAGAGAAAGCAAGAAATCCTGGGTCAGCCAAAGAGACAGTTCTTCTAGGTCAAGCCTCCAATTACTGGAGTCAAATGCATGGTTACTTGGGGAAGCCTGGCAGAGTAGGTAGTGACCAATTGACTGAGCTGGCTGGTCCTTAGGTGGTAGATCACCCCATATGAAAGCAAGATATCCCAGGTCAGCCAGAGAGACAGTTTTCCTAGGTGAGGCCTCTAACTACTGGGGTCAAATGCATGGTTACTTGGGGAATCACTGCAGAGTAGATGGTGACCAATTGGCTGAGCTGGCTAGTCCTTGGGTGGTAGACCACCTCAAGAAGTAAAACATGATCCTGGGTGGATGGATTCTAGAGCCACACTGCCTGGGTTAAAATCCCAGCCCTGAACCCTATTACCTACGTGACTTCAGGTAAAGTTTGTTTTTTTTCCAAAAATGTTTTTGTGCCTCATTTTCCTTTTCTAGAAAATGAGGATAATAATAGTACCTACCTCACAGGACTTTAATGCAGATTAAATAAGTATATGCATGTAAAGTGTTTAGAATGATGTCTGGCATGAAGTAAGTGCGATGTAGGTATTAACCGTTATTATTATTGCTATCATTACTGGTAGAGGCAGGAGTGGATTCAGAGGTTCAGACAGGCAGGGGGTGCACAGCCTATCTTACTTAGAACAAATGTAAACCCAAGGAACCCATCTCTCCCTCTCATCTCCCAGAGTACATTTCTTTGACTTCTGCTTATTTTGTCTTCTAAAGAAATTTATGACAATGAAATATGTGCTTGTATTCTCTTCTCTTAATTAAAGTTATTTCTATGTTAGATAATAATTCATTGTTACGATGTCTCCTTTGGAATATGTAACAGGTTCTGCTTCTTCGTTGGCTTTGGACCATTGGAAACTGGGGTAGGAAATCAGATGATTGCAGTTGCAATTCAAAGAGCAAGTTGCATAATCCTCAGTGATACCAAGGTGCAGATAATTTGCCTTGTATGAAGCTAGGGATCTTGAATTTCTAGTTACAAATCTCTTTTGAAATACCTTTCTCTACCACCTAGAAGGTATGAATGAAAAGTGTACAGTTAAAGAGGTTGATTCCCACTTATCCGTGACAACAAAGGGGACATTAACTCCAAGTACTACCCAGGTTGGGCCAAGAGGGGCCTTTGGTCTGACTGTCCTCCAGCCATGTCTCCCTCAGCTGCCATGGGGTGAGAAGCCAAAGGATTGTGGTATGCAGAGCCCATGCTCCTAGACCATGCTCTGGATACCCAGGATCCTGGATTCTCTGTGCAGATGATCTCAAGCCCTTTCCAGTGTCTGCACAGGCTTTTGTTCAGGGTCCTGCCTCTTGACATACACTGTATCACTGGGATGCAAGCCTAGGACCAACATGGGGCTAGGGAACAGCTGTTTGCTGGAGGTTGTGGATAGAGTTTTGCTGTGTGAATAGAGTTTTGCCGTGAAATCTGTTGTGGTCCATAGCAGAGTTGAGGGTGGGAACAAAAGAACCCAGCAGCAGGCTGGTCTCCCTGCATCTTCGCATTTAGAACTCCAAAGAGTCTGAAAATTTGAACTTTACCTCCCAGCTTGATATGAAGGTATATTGCCAAGGCAGAAGGATAGAACATTTTTTTAGCAGTTTGTTAACTCAACTGATAACTTTTAAGTATTTGAGTATGGTATCTGGACCTTTATTTGTACTTTCGCCCAAAGCATGACAAATGTCAGGAGTGGGCTGGATTAACATAGATACACATTAAAAATCCCATGCTAAAATGTGTGTGATTTTCTTTGCTGATATCAAAGTGCTCAAGAAACAGAGCAGTCAGTTCCAATGCAAGAGCAGAGGAGAGCCAACGAAATACCAGCGATGACTATCTATTACCATTTTTATTATTTCCTTATCTCAAAAATGAGATTTCTGAGAAGGGAAAATATGATCGTATTAATAAAAACCAATAACGGGACAGTTTCACTAGAAGAAAAAGCAGAAGAAAGCAGAGAGAAAAATCCCTAGAGGTCAGTTGTACCAAACATGGTATGTATCGCCTCTCTGTCAGCCAAAGCTGTGGTGTCTAAAATTTATTGCTGGAATAGCTGGAATTCTTAATAAAAATTCCAAGAAACCTGGGGGCTTCTGAGCAGCATATGTGAAATTAAGAGAAAATAAGTATTTCATCTTCTGTGAAAGTCACAAGTACAAAGAACAAGGTGTTAACAAGATAACAACTAGGTATGAGAGGGTGTCTGTTTTCTTCTTTTCAAGTTCCACATGTTTTCTCTATATATCTAAAGCCAGAGAGTATTGGAGAGAGGGGACTCCATTTTTGCCCCCTTAATGTTCCTGGGGAAGTTTGTGCATAGGCTGCTCCTGCTTGGCGAGGTAGCGAACCTGACATGCACACAACTGTCTGACTACTCCTGACCTAGTAGTTACAGCTTCAACACAGGCTGCCAATTTATTCCTGTACCATGTGCAAGGAGGTGCAAACTAGCAATAGCCAGTAGAGAAGAAACTTAGTCTTAGAAATCTGATTCTTTCCATTTCCATTTCAACTCCGAGAATCAACTGGGGACTCCTTTGAGGAGTCAATCTCAGTCTCTTCATTTACAATCATTGTGTCCTCTGCCAAGTTACAGAATCACCATAAACCTCAGTTTCTTTAGGTGTACCATGAAAATAATAACTAACCTCTGAGGTTTGCAAAAATTGCCAACACAGTGCCAGATCCACAATAGATGCTAAGTGTTTTGGAGCTCCTTCAGAATCAGTGTAGTACTTTAAGAGAAATTTGGTATATATTTATATCAGACATATAGTGTTTGCTTTTTTATTTCAATAAGAAAAATTCTACCCTTCCCTAAGTTTATTCAATCATTGTTTCTATATACGTGTCATGTGGGTATAGTTCTGGAGAGTAAGTCTATTGGGAGAGCAAATGTGAAATAGAAGATGTTCTTTGACTATTTTCTACCTCTCTTCCAAGGAACTCCTGAGTTAAAAATTCATCTGGCTCCCATTTTCTGCAGAATTTTGCTTATTTGAAATGTTCAAGAAATCAATTGATCTGACTTCAAACAGACGAGGCTTTGCTGGCTGTGTAAAAGCCCTGTTTGTGTCACTCCCAAGTCTGGACTTTACAAGCAGCCAATTCCCTTCATACCTTAGTAGAGGACTTCTTTTTGGCTGCCTGCCCTCTGTGCTGAGCCAAATGTCAGGCTGGGAATGGAGGCAATAAATCTCTGTGAGTCTTCATAGTTAGAATTTCTCCTGTTGCCTCTGATAAGGAGATGACAAAGTCTGTCAGGTCTACACATGAATGTCAGAGAAATTTATAATCCAAATCATGCTTAGCTCAGAAAATGGTAAGCAAAACGTGCTAAACCTGGCTTTGAGTTAACTCAAATGGTTTTGAGGGTTTGGGTTGTGAATGTAGAATTTATGTTCATTCTTGACTAGATTGCCCTTGGACATTTTTAGAATAAAAAAATTCCTATCTTTTAAAATACTCTGACTAAATATTTAATATTTTTCTATGGGAGAGGGGGCAGCAAAATTCTTTCTAGCTGAAGTTCTTTGCAAAGAAAGGATCTTTTCTTTGCCTGGTAGAGCCACCTCACTGTTTGTACCCCTCCCTCTGCCTCTTTTTCTCCATTTATTTTGGTACTTTCAAGTTTTATGCTAAGTCTCAATGACTGACTGAAATGAATGCAATTGGAGACCAGGAATTCCTCAAAGATGGAAAGATTTTTCCATGATCTATTCACATGCTCTGAGATGACTAATGAAGCCAACCCAGGTCTGGCCAACTCCCTACATGAGCACAGTGAAAAGACTTTCTCAAAATAAAACAAGGAAAACTTTTTTTTGAGTCTCTATTTGATTTTGAGTGTTTTCTCTCCAGCAACATCACTGACAACATTCACTGTCTAACATTTTAGTAGAAGTGGTAAAAATTGCTTCATACAGTAGCAATTTCTAGGCCTTACTTTCATTTGCCTGAGACTCAACAACATATATAAAGAAGAGGAAGAGAGTGATGTGATTGTCTATGGTAGAAATACTACAGGGATTTGGTTAGCCAAGTGGCCCCTTTTAAAGGAACCATGATCATACTATAGGAGAAACCTATTTAAAATGTTCTCTCCTAAGCCTACAGCCAGTCAGCTCCTGACGACGATTTTGTTGGCACAAAGCAATACAGTCAACTAGTTTGACACAGTCACCATTTGAAGTGAATTGTTCTATGTATTCTTTTTACGGTTGAAACAACTGGTTTGGGTTTTATTGATTTAACTAGCTCTTTTGGTGTCATGTAGATACAGCTTTTCAAACTAGTAAAGCAGAGTCATTGTGTGGCTAAAAAAAACATTGGTTAATCTGAAAATCATGTACGTTTGATCTTGGAATGTGTTTTTTACTTATGTTTGAACACGGATGTGTCTGACATCCTGAGAGTTCATTTCAAGCAAAATATTGAATCACAGAATGAAAAATCTACCCAGATATTTTAGCCCTTATGTAGTTTTCCCTTTTTCTCATGTTTATGCTATGACTTGGGACAGGGTAGATTAGGAAATCATTTTGAGGATATTTCTAGGATAGAAGTCTTTCTGTCACTTTTTACTCTTATCATACATTTTAGAAGCTCTGAGAGAACTGATAAATTACATAGCAAATACAACTCCCTTGCTTTTCATTTGTTATGTGTTTGCTAAATGCATTAATTTAACAAATATTTTCTTCCTGTCCATGGTGATTCAGGCACTGTACTTCTAGACAGTGACAAATAAGACTGGTGAGATTCCTGCTCTCGTCGAGCTTGTATTTTAGTGAAGGGAGCAAGACAATAAACCAAACAAGATAATTTCAGATAGAGGTAACTGCTTAAAAAAGAAACAAAAGGAACAGGATCTTGTGATGGGTTGGGAGTAGCATTGATGCAACTTTAGAGGGGCTGTCAAGAAGGGTTTTGCTGAGGAGGTGGCAGCTGAAAGAAGCCAGCCATATGACTCTCTGGACAGTGTGCAGGCAGAGTGTTCAGCAAGTGTCAAGGCCAATAATAGTCCTTTATTATGAGGACTAAATGAGCTAGTATGTGTAGGGTGCTTAGAACAGTGCCTGGCATCTATAAGTGCTAATTGTTTTGAATTCACTAAATATTCATTGAGTATCTATCAGGTTCCACTCTCAGTGGTAGGCGCAGGGAATTAAGGTTTACAAAGAGAGAGACCTGACTTCGAGGAGCTCAAGCCAGACTTCAGTGAAATATTTCTCAATGTGTAGTTTACAGATCACTTGTATCTTCCTCACTGGCCTTCCTGGTTCCCAGTCTCCTCTACATGGAACCTGAATAGAAAGGCTTGGGGAGAGGACCAGAAATCTACATTTTCTACAAGTATGCTCTGGTTAATTTTTATGTCCCATAAAGATTGAGAACCACAGTCCTAATGAATAGGTTGTGATTAAACTGTGGTTCTTTTCAATACAGTATCTGTTACAGCATCCAGTATAACCAATTGCCCGCACTGCAAGGAACACCTCATAATACTCAAGAGGAGCTCTGCCCAGTTTATACAGCCATAAATATAATGGAATTATGTTTCACAATTAACATCCTGAAATCCTTAGGGCTAACTTTGTCATTGATCTTGAGCTGCTGGGGAAGTTGGATTAAGCTGCTTTTGGCTATGGTTTGGAAGGTTTCACTCTCAAGTGTCATTTAAAACCTGCCAAGGGAAAAAAAGGTTTTTACCTTTTAGAAAGAATGTGCTAACTAATGTTTGCCAAAAGCTCTTGCATCCTGGAAGACATTCTACTTGTGAGTAGATTAGCCTAATTGAAATTCCTCCTTTGGGCTCCTCCTCATACCTATTTTTCAAGTGTGATGTCACCAAAAGGCAAGATGAGAAATATTTATTTTATCTCTCTGTGACGTTCTACTATTAGCTTGATGCAAAAGTAAGTTTTTGCCATTGAAAGTAGTTGCAAAAACCATGATTACTTTGGTACTAACCTAATAGAATGTATTCTATTCTATTTATTTTCTCACTTTAGAATAACTTATACAAACTTTAAAATGTTTTAGATTCAGAGATCTCAAGGAACACTTGATACAGGATAGATTCATGCTGATCAGGCTGAGTGACAGTAGCCTCTAAAGTCCAGTCTAGATTCTATGCTGTAAAAGCGTGAGGCTTCTATTTTCTCATTAAATACTTTCTGAAAAGGGCCTTAGTTTGGGAACAGCTGTATCCCATTCAATTCCTTCTTCATTTCTCATTTTTATCTCTTTACTAGTTTTCATCCATAGGTACTCAATAACTATGACAGATAAAATGATGGTGATGGAAAAAAGGCCAGCCCTGAGCATGAGGTCAAAACTGATAAAGGTAAATGAACTGATACAAGTTTAAGTCAGGCTAGAATCTTAGACGTGGATCTTAGAAAATTAGACAGAATTGACAAGGCAGTCAAAAGAACTCATCTTTTGGGGCTACCAGTCTGTCAATTATTTTGTTTTTTTGTTTGTTTGTTTGTTTGTTTAACTTTTCAGGTTGGCAGTGCTCCCCAACAAAGGGTTTGAAGAATGGGTGAGAAATGTAGACCCCATAAAATCTGTAGGAATCTAAGATAAAAATCTGTTAGTGCTTAGTCAATGTAATGAATGATCAACAAGAACTTAACTGTGACACCAGAGAGAGTGTATTAGACAAGAGTTGCACCCCCAGGAAGAAAATCTTCTCCCAACATTTTTATTAGGTTTCACCTGGCAACGTGAATTTTGATGTAAAAACAAGTAGAAAGAAAAGATTCCTTTCTACTTTATTTTTCCCCTTTAAATTCAGCAGTTTATTCAAGCTTTTCTTTATTCATTTCTTTATTCAACAAAGATTTGCTGAATGCCAACCATTTGCCAGGTACCGTCCTAATTGCTGGGGATACAGCAAGAAGACAGAAAAGTGCCTGTCTTTCTAGAGTTTATATGCCTTTAGAATTTCATTTCTTCTTCATCTACAAAAATGATCATAGCCAATTCAGATCCATCAGAGAAGCTAAAATATTTAAAAGGAGCATTCTCTGTAAAAAGTAGGGACTGACAAAGAAACCACGTTTCCTTGGAATTTGGTGATCCTTCAGTTTTCTCTGCATATGAATCAGTTTCTGTGCCTGTCTTTACATTACTGTTTACACAGTTTTGCTCTATGCTGGATTTACTGGTGATTTTGGCTAAGACGTTTGTATCCCCAAAATGATTGTTTTCTTGATCATGCATAGGTGATGTGATGGTACTGTCCCTAAATCTTTTGAGTCCAAGTTCGGCACAGCATAGCTGCCTGGAAATTGAAGACGCTGGTTCCCATAAAAGAACCACTGGCTCAGAGACCAAGCACGTTTCTTTCCATTTCTACTGTAACATTTATTTCTCAAGAGTATATAGATATTTATTTATATTCACATTTGTCATCTCTTCTCCAACTAGAGAGAATGTATGCTTTAAGGGTAGAATGGCATTTTCGGCCTCATTCACTGCTAAACTCCCCAATCTAAAACAGTGCCAGCCACAAGGTAGATTCTCAACACATGTTGGTTAAGTGAATTAATAGAGTTTTTACTATCCTTGAAGTCTAATTAGTCATTTACTTCTATTGTATTTGTACAAAGAACTTTTAAAAAACTCAACTATCAGAGGGAGTCATCTTATATCAGGATTTGATTATTACACTGTAATTGTGGGGCCAAGCACAGGCCTAGTAACTAGGATATATGAACCCTCACTTATTTTTTCAAGTTGTTTAAAGTTTCTTTGCTTCAGTTTCCTTTGTTTTTCTTTATATTTCTGTGTGTCAATATCTTTATTTCTCAAATGGTGTTGATAATAAACTTATCTAGCCTAATTTTAGGGTTGCTTTGGTGACTAAATATGTGCAAATACTTGAAATGACATCAAGAAATCTAAAGTGAGGTACCGATAGGTTACCCTACTATATTTTAATTGTTACCCATTATTTCTCTGACTCTATGTTTATTTTCCTTCATTACCATGAATTTGATGCCAGCAAGTCTTAGCATGTTATACATATACAGGTGCAAAGAAACCTAGTACTCTAGTACTTTGGTTTGATAACTCTGGTTTGGTCTATTGAGATAAGAAATTATTTGGTAACTGAGATGTTTTAGATAAGAAAGGATTATCAGGGACCTGGTTTTTAAATACAAGAAAGTCTCTGATAAGAGAAGGTTGGAGTGAGGGCAGGGGGAGGGGGGCGTTGGACCTCAATCCACTGGCAAATATGTAATCTTTCTGTAGGAGTTCTTTGGTGAGGACCCTTGGGAGGCAGAGAACAGGCAGGGATGCAGAGCGCAGGTGCACAGGCCAAGTACAGTACTCAGAAAAATAAAGGAAATGAGTATCTTTCTGATTGAGCTCTGTAATTCTCCCACAAACACCATGAGTGTTATTGTTTACTGCTAGCACTTATGGACAATAGACCAGGAGATCAAATCTTCTGTCCTGGCTTCTTTCACACATGAGAGACAATTTGAAAAAAACAGTATAGTTATTATCCATGATCTCCCTCTTTGCTCTTGTGATCGCATTCAGTGGATAACTTGAGCAGCTACTCTAAAATTTAATCTGACTTTACAGAACCCCCAAACCACATCTTTGGGAATTACAGAACTATGTAAACTACGGTTTTATTTTTTTCTATTTCATAGATGAAAAAGTGGATCTAAGTGACTTGTCTAAGATTGTATAGCAGGTAGAAAAATGATTCCAAATCTTAATCCAAGTTAGTGCTCATTTTGTTGCATTTGGCTTCCTGTAGGTAGAAACCTTTCTTTAATTAT
Source organism: Mandrillus leucophaeus (assembly GCF_000951045.1). Lineage (NCBI taxonomy): Eukaryota > Metazoa > Chordata > Mammalia > Primates > Cercopithecidae > Mandrillus > Mandrillus leucophaeus. Next base: position 1,925,707 of record NW_012106564.1, read on the forward strand.
TGCACATGAGCTGATTTCATTTGGAAGGATCAGAAAAAATTTATTTATTCAGTGTATACTTAATCAAATTTTGCAGACCCATATCTGTAACTGACAACTGTTTACAAGTACTAATTGTTTCAGCAACTATGTTTTAAATTGATGTAAGAGAGACTGGTTAGTGTAGTATCTTCCCAATAGCTGTCTAGGTTCAACCCAAGCTCTACCATTTTACCGACTGGGCAACCTCAGGCAAGTCTTTTCATTGCTTTGTACATTTGTAGTTTTATTTCTTTCTCCAAAATGGGAAAATTTATATTATCTCATTGGTTTGCTGTGAATAATTGAACATATATAAAGCATAGAACCATGCCTCGCACATAGTAAATACTATATATGTGTTTATTTTCATAGTACTGAGATACAAATGTAGATAAGACCAGAGCACATTAGAGTTTATCCTTAAGGGTTCTCATTTTGAACATAGTTTTGTGTAAAAAAAAAAAAAAAGAAAGAAAGAAAAAAGAAAAAAGCAGTTTCTAAATGAAAAAGCAGCATTTCATTCTGTAGTCTCTTGATGCAGTAATTCAAAGTCATCACTAGATGGCGATTGTGATCCATGCGACTTCAGCTGCAGCAGGTACTAACTGATGGGTCCAACCCTGGCATCAGTGTTTTCTATACCCTACAGCATTGAGAAGTCAGGCACTTTCTTTCCCACAAAGTGAGCCTTTAACAAAACTCCAGTCAGCAAAACTTTCATTCTGTGGTCACCCTTGGGGCTCGCCCATAGGCACCTAGTCCTTCTGATGACAGCCTCACAGAAGGGTGGGTTTACCTGCCTGCATCTTATTATACATTTTCATATCAGGAGTTCCTTTCACCAGATAGCAACAGGACAGTGTCAGGATCCTGGGTCAAGAAGATCCGTTAGTGGTTCTTAAAGTGTGGTCCCCCTGCCAGCAGCCTCACCATCATCTAGCAATTTGTTAAAAATGCAAGTTTTTGGGCCCCATCAGATCTGCTGACCACTATTTTAATAAGCCTTCCAGATGATTCTGATGTCTGCTGAAGTCTGAGAACCACTGAGATAAACCAGTGCATAGCATCATATATAAAGGTTGGTGCTGGAAGGGTCCTCAGAGAACATTTTGCCCAGTTCTCCCATTTTGCTGAGAAGGAAAACAGGTCCAGAGAAGTTAAATGACTTACTACAAGTCATAACAGTAGGCATGTGGCAAAGCCGGGCTCCAGGGCTGGTGAGTGGCATGTCCCACCTTTCCTCATGTGCCCCTCTCCCCTTCTTGCCATCTAAACTGAGGCCACTAGGTGCACATTCTAGCCTGATACCTACTCATGAAATGAAAAAGTCATTTATTCATGCAGGAGTTTGTTCATTTCAATAGACATTTCTATGGTGATACAAAATTGAGTATGATGAATTCACTACAGTCCAGAGTGTGTGCATATGTGTACATGCATGTGTATGTGTGTGTGGCATGTAGGGAGGCATGAGGGAGGATCAAGTAAAAGTCATCATCTCAATTGATAGGAGAGGGATATATGCAGAGTGCCATGGGAAATAGGTGAGTGCAGCGAGGGATTAGGTAACACAGGTAAGAGGAAGAAACTTTGGAGCTGACCTTGGGTGATAAGTAGGAGTTCAGCAGCTGTAGAAGTCAGGATAGGGCATTTGGGGAGAGGGATCAGAATATACAAGCACATGGAGCCATGAAATAGTGTAGGGGGATCACAAGAGTTTTGTTTGAAGGGAAGGGCGTGGTGGAAGAGTGATCATGTTGTAAATAATAATAACATTACTACCACTAATACTAATAGCGGGGACTTATTAAATGTTAACTGTGAGCCAAGCCCTGTACTAAACATTTTATATCTATTATTGATTTAATTCTTAAACGATTTTGCAAGAGTCTACTCTTATTTCCACTTTACAGATGACAACGAACATGCCTACACTGTGCTAACTTCCTTAAAACCAAGTGTTACTTTTTTCCATTTCTTAGACCAACATTGAACTTAGAAAAAGAGCTTTCATGTTTACTTCTTCCAGGATGTCCATAATTGCAAAGTAAGTATCTATTTGCAGGAGAGGAGGAGTATATTCTTAATATATATAATTTTATTATAAGCACATTTTCATAAATGCATTAAATCAGGAAAATTTTGGCAATAATTTGGATATTTAACTCAAAGAATGAAGGTCCCATTATTCTTCAGCATATCAGCAACTTTAGAAGTAGCCAATTTTTCATGATAACAGAAGAATTGTATCTTAAAAGTGACTAAGAAAGCTCATTTCAATTGCTTGACTCACTAAAGAAAGGAAGCTGAGTAATGAATGAATAACCTGGTCTGAAATCATTGGTCTGTTTTATTTTTGGTTTTGACTATATAAGTGTTCATTGTGAATGTGCTTTCCACAGTCACTGTTAGTGTCTTTCCTTCATTGCGTAGGACTGCCCACAACGAAACAAAAAATTCGAGTTATAATTAAAGTTCTAGTAGGATTCAAAATCTTACCTAAATTTTCCCAGGTAAGATTCAAGATGTTTCTGGATTCTTTAAGATATTTTTGAGTGATTTTACTTTTTTCTGAGAAGATACATTTTCTTTTCTTTTTTTCAAAGTCTCGCTCTGTCGCCCAAGCTGGAGTGCAGTGGTGCGATCTCAGCTCACTACAACCTTCACTTGCCAGGTTCAAGCGATTCTCCCTGCCTCAGCCTCCCAAGTAGCTGGGAATAAAGGCACCCACCACCACGCCTGGCTCATTTTTGTATTTGTAGTAGAGGCAGGGTTTCGCCATGTTGGCCAGACTGGTCTCGAACTCCTGACCTCAGGTGATCTGCCCGCCTTGGCCTCCTATAGTGCTGGGATTACAGGTGTGAGCCACCATGCTCAGCCCTGAGAAAATAAATTTTCTGTTCCTACTTTCTCATCTGTAAAATATCGGCATTGGAGGAGATAATCTAGAAGGCCCCTTCCAGCTCTAATGGTCTGTGGATTTATGATTTAATGATTAAATGGCACAAATAACCCATTTCTTTGTTTTCTTTGTAGTAAAATTTTAGTATTCATGAAAGAAATTATAAGACCAAATCTCTCTCCATAAATTTTTAAATGGCATCTCTAAAATAGCTCTAGATTTCACTTTTTGGGATCACCGAGACTCTATCCAGCTCAAAGACGTGTTTATGTATTTCCACCTGACATTTTACACATTTTAGGAGCCAATAATAAGGCCATTTTTAAGTAGATGCCATTAGAAATGATTGATAGCCAGTTTATGTTTTAAGGTGAAAGAGGTACACTTTAATGATGCTCTGCTTTTCTGATTGCTATGATAACAACTTTCAGTTTTACCAGCCCATATTACAACTTTGATCTTTACACTCACATTCATAGCTGAAGGTGAAATGCTTTCTCAAGAAAATCTAGAAAATTCAATCCAATTTTTAACCTTTCTTGTCTAGAGAAGTTGAATAGCCTACAGGTTGCTTTATCTTGAATCAAAGAAAGGGAAATAACACCTGCAAGGAAGAATCTATTACGTTTATTATTATTTTTTAAAAATTTTGTGATTGAGAGCAAAATTTGCATTTTACTTCCCCTGGACATTTTGTCTTTATCACCTGTCGATTTTGGAGTCAATTACAGTATTTTCTCTGTACCAATTATAAAAGCAATATATGTTTATTTTGAAAAATTTGCAGAAGAGTATACATAGGGGCACAAAACTGTCTAAAATTCTGCCACCCAGAGTTAGCTATTAATATTTTATTTTTATTTAATTCTAGATAAACATGAACATTAGGAAACTGGGGCCAGGTGTAGTGGCTCACACCTGTAATCCCAGCACTTTGGGAGGCTGAGGTGGGCGGATCCCTGGAGTTCAGGAGTTCGAGACTAGCCTGGCCAACATGGCGAAATCCTGTCTCTACTAAAAATACAAAAATTAGCCTGGTGTGGTGGTGTGAACCTGTAGTCCAAGCTACTCAGGAGGCTGAGGCAGGAGAATTGCTTGAACCCAGGAGGTGGAGGTTGCAGTGAGCCGAGATCATGCCACTGCACTCCAGCCTTGGCAACAGAGCAAGACTGTGTCTCAAAAAAAATAAATAAAGAGAGAGAAAATAAAGAAAAAAGAAAAAAAGAAAAAGAAATTGGCAACAAGTTATACATTATATTTTGAAATATTCTTTAAAAAATTAATAGTTAACTCATATGCATAATGAGTTAAATCTCTATCTTCAAAGATAACTTATTATTATTGTATAAAAGGTTATAAAACTCTTTAGTTTTCATTATTTTGTGATTTTTTAAGAGTCATTTTGACTTAGGTTCGTTTTGTTTGTTTGCTTTCATCTCTCCTTGTTCTAGAAAACATTTAAGGTAATTTCAGCACCTCTTCTTCCAAGTGAGTATAATAGAGGAAAGCAAACCTCTGAAATTCAAACTACATAGTTTTTTAGTTTTTTATTTTTTAATTTTTTTTTTTTTACATAAGACCTTTGCTTTATGAACAATAGGTAAATTTTAACAAACTGAGGAATAGCACTATAAAGATTTCTATTGGAACATAAAGAAGCCCTTTAGAACGTGAGTAGTGACTCCCCTTTTATTTCATCATAAGTATGCATTTTTCAAAAGCATGTTCATAAACCTACCAATCAGTGTTCTCTTTGAGGGTAGAGCTCTGGTCTTATTGCTCAATATTCCCTCAGTGTCTAGAACTGTTCCTGGTCCATTGTATTTGCTAGGTAGATGCTTGTGAAGTTTAAATGAATCAAATCAAATCAATTCCAAATATTCTTATACTGTCATGATAGGTGGAGTTATGATTTTAAATTGCTTTGAAATAAGAAGCAGTAGTGGTTAAGACCTTTGGTTCTGCTCCCTCTTCTGCTGATTTTCAAAGCCCTGTAAAGATGAAGTGAGAGAACCTTGGTGTAAGTCTTAGCATGGTACTTGAGCCCACATAATAACTGCCAAATGGATGCTAGATTTTAGTGATCTGTGCTATTTTTTACTATACATATTTTTTCTTCTAAATAAGAACTTATTTTTCCTGAAGACTTTCAGTTAGATTGTTCCATAACAGGTATAAGCTATTTATTTAGGGATTGTACGTAAAATATCTTAAAGACTTTGTAGGTAGAATAAAACATACTGTACAACAAAGTTACATATAATTATTATTTTACATAGTATATATCAGCCTAACAGTTTAATGTCTCATTCATTCATAATGTTTAATGGGAACGTATTTGAAAATAAAGAGTGCTATAGAGCCATAAATGTAATTTATAGTTCTTGCCATAGCACTTTTACTTCTCAGTCTCTCAAGGATTCAACAGGTATAAAATGGACCCTTTTGATGAATGAGCAATTTGGGGCAGCAACTAATGAAACCAGACTTTTTTCCTGCATGTGGAAGCTATGCGAGAATGCCCAGATCATTGCTGCTAATCTACCTTGCATCTGCTTGACAGCATCTCAGGGAATTGTGTCAGCCACATCAAGCCAGGCACATAAACAAGTCCAGTACTGTGAAATTAGCATGTGGGCTCTGAACAATGGAATTCTCTGGTCAGTGCTGTCCCACACGGACAATGTGAGTCACATATCAACTTTATGTTTTCTGTTATCCATATTAATAAGTAAAAAGAAACAGGTGGAATTAATGTTATTAAACCATATTTGGTAATATTTATTAATATATTTATTTATATTTATTACTATTATTTAACTCAAAATATTAAAAATATCATTTCAACATGCAATCAATATATAAAGTATTAATGAGACATTTTACATTCTGTTTTTCATTTCCAGTCTTAGAAATTTGGTGTATATTTCACACTCACAGCACATCTCAGTTGGGACTGGCCACATTTCACATGCTCAATATCAGAATGTGGTTAGTGGCTATCATATTGAACAGTGCAGCTATAGTCATTCCTGCTTTGCCACCATTGGAGGTGCCAGAGGGTGGCAATGTGGTGTAGAGGAAAGACAAAGACCAGCCCAGAATCTTAGACTATGACTGTTCCTGACTCAAAAAAATGATTTAGTTTCTTTCACTGGGTCTCAAATTCCTACTCTTTATAATGTGGGTTGTTAATAACTGCCATACTCTTTTCAGGAAGCTGTGGGGAAGATTAAATAAGATATTGTATGTGAAAGTGCTCTGTTAGATCATAAAACACCACACACATGTAAGGCATTATTAGCTCTTTTATTGTAGATTTACTCTCATGACTTGCCCAAGGCCACATTCCAAGTTGGTAGGAGAATGAAGGATAGAATCTGGGGCTCCTGACTTCCAGCCATCTGCTTCAGCTAAAGGCTGTTCATACCAAGCTAGTTTTAAAATTTCTTTTTATTTTTAAAAGTCTTTTTATTTTAAAAAGTTGAGGAAGGAAGACAGTGGCAGTAAGAAGTAAATTCCATATTGAACAGTAAGGGTCTTCTTGGCCACAGTCATAATGTTCTGCAGTAAAATTATACATACAGAATATTTATGTACTTATATACTCAGAATTACAGCCATCAAAAACTGGAGTTTATTGCTGTCATATAATATAAAACCCCATGTTCTTCAAAGTTTCAAACAACTTTTAAAATGAACTGTGGTTTCCCCACTCTATTTATTTCCAAAGTATAGTACAACCACAAGAAAGCCCTTCCGTAGTGGGCTTGATTAATAAAACAGATATGGATCAATTCAACAGGTTTTCCATGGATATTTTTGGTTACAGATGTAGCTCATTAAGGCCCATGTGTGGGACACCACCTCTCTAGTGTAAATCCAAGAGACACGTTAACATCTGAAGAGAAAATGGGAATAATTCAGTTCAACCCATATTATTTAGTACATACTATGTGTAAGGCACATTAGGTATCTTAATGAGCAAAAAGCTTGTTTTTATGATTATTGTCACTTAGAGGTATATGTTATTTAACTTGAGGAAAATATAGAATCTGTCTACCAAAATATCTATGTTCTATGATTCAGGAATCTATATTTTTGGAGGGTAAAAGGGTCAGAAAGAAAATTCCAGATTATTAAAAAATAATTTAAAAAGTTACATTCTGTGCTTTTGGAGGGCATGCAAAAGATTAGTTATCATGATCTATTTCCATTTTCTTAATTGTATGCCTATAATGGTGTTCATATTTAAACTTTTTCGATCATTATCTACCTTTGTTTCAAATACACTTCTCCACAGAACTTAATAAACTACATAAAACATTAAGAGTTTTATACTATGTCAAGTTAAACCAAGTCCATTTTCATTGAGAAAAAGGGGTACATTCAAAAAATTCTTTGTATTTTTTCAATCGAAATTTATTTTAAAAATACTTTCAGCTGGTTATTTTCACTCAAAAACTTATAATTTGTAAGCTTCAGGCCTGCCTGAATTGATGACCATGTTGAATAAATGTAATTTTTATTTTTACTTGCTGAATCATTGCTGTTGACCATTGAATGAAATCGTTTATGGAATAGCCTTTACATTTTATTGCTTTTGCACCCTAGTTTAAAAACAAAGAGCTTAATTTCTTAAAAGTTCAATAAAATGTATTTTTGATATTTCCACCCGAACTTTACAAGCAATTTCTCTCCTCTGCCCTTTAATAAACACCTTCTGTATTTTTATGATTTAGTTTAACATTATTATTATACTTTTTTTACTGGGAGAGCTCATCAATGCCCTTGGCAGTAAGATTTTGTTACAAGAAAGCCAGAAGCCGAGCCTGTCATTGGTTGCAACAATTATAAAGTACCTCTGGGTTGAGTTCAGAGCTTTACTCTGACATTATGACTGTTACCCACATCATGCTTCTTTCCCCAGTTTTTCTAATATCCACAAGTCCTACAATCTGCTGCTTCGATGAGCATGTATTTTTTATTCACTGGGTTTGCATTATAAAGATTTCATTTGGAGAACACCTGGCTTTGATGGAATCCAGCCAAAATAATTAGTGGTACCTATATTAAAAATGTAATGCCTTAGTAAAATCATTAATGTATTTGCATTTCTCCAGAAACTCTAAATGGATTCATTCTAGACAGGATGCAGTCAATGAGGGATTAACGATAAGGCTAAATGCTGTACTTTTCCTTTTGTTCAGGTATCCACACCGCCCCAACAAGAACACGAAAAATCTGGGGAATCTTAGCAATTCATTCTTTTAATTATGAAATAAAATTACATAGACTATAAAAACCATTGTACTATTATATATCAGGAAATACTGAGTCGTGTGTCCAAAAGTCACACTTAAGACCAGGCAATAGTAATAAGCATAGGATGGCTGTGGATACTATGAGATAATGTCTACTTGTCAGAAATGGATGGTATGTTGTGTTTTTTTTTTCCGTCAAAGTTTGAAAGTTAATGAGGTACTTTATGTTTTTATTGCTTCTACTGAGAGATCAATTAAGGAATAAAAGGGATTCTGGCGTGCTGTTATTATTATTTTTCACTGTGAGTATATTCAATACCACATACAAAGAAAGCCATTTCTGTCATATCATGCTCTGTTTCATTCATCCTAGATTGTTTTTAGGAAAATTTAGTACATATCACTTCAGTCATCTGAAAAGAATCATTTCTTCATTACAGCTCATAACTTAAAACTATAAAATATCAGCCAGAAAAAAAAATTGGCCCAATTAAGAGAAATATGATAATGGTAGAAAAACACATATAGACATGACAGAGATGATAAGATTATTTTAATTTTCCCATTTGCACTGGAATTATTTATGTTACAAATCTCCAGATCTTTTATTACTTAAAATCCTCTGCTGAATCATGAAAAGAAGCTTAAGTTAGCAATTTTCCTCTGCAAAATCTAACTCCTAGCATCTGGTGAACATTTGGATACCTAGTCAAGATCTATGGAAATGATTATTTTAAGACTGTATTCAACATGCCTAGACTTAAAAATCAGCTAGGATCACACTCTGCACATGTATTTTACTATAGGGGATTTGAAAACCTAATATTAGTAGCAATGGTCTCAAGGCTTTTGCAACGATGGAAATGGGGATGGGAGACAGGACATGCAGGCAGGCTAGACACTGAGCATCTGCCAGGGGCCCTTGTGTTCCTGGACAGCGATCTACATCTTTACCTGTGGACCACCTAGACCACTGCCCTGCCCTCTGTTGCTCCTCACACTTACATTTATACTTGACAGGACTGTTGAATCAAAGACCAATGTCCTTGCTGGTGCCTTCCTCTAACACCCCTGGGACTGGTTTCTGTCTCTTCAGCAGATGCTGCTCAGCTTCCACAGCAACTTCTAAAGTAGAAAAAAGAGGATACTTTTACTCAGGGCAATTAGAAGTGGATTATCAAAGTGTATTATTCTGGATCATACAAGAAATTGCATAATAGGAATGTATAAATACGTAAAATGCTATTAGTTTATTTTTCTGCATATGCTATATGTAGTTTTTATCCAAATAAACAACAAATTGTATATCTTTATTGCTTTTCATGGTTGTATTATGTGATAAGTTCTCACCAGTTTAATTTCCATTAATACAGATTGGAGATAATTAGAAAGAATTTGGGCATTTGCCATAGAGAATGCAAATTTATGAAGAAATATTAATAATACCTCAGGGAAAAAAGTTAATTTTATTTAAGAAAAATGAACTTTTTAAACAATACATTTCCTATCAATTTACATATGGCAGTATTTGAGTTATAAATTATTCTTGATTATTTATCAAATCAGGTGTGATGGGGCTTTAATATGGTGACACTTTTATGTTTTCATTTGAATTTTTGGCACAATTTAACTAGTTGAATAAACTTTGTAAGTTATCTATAACCTAGACTCTTTAGAAATCATATGGGACTTGTCTCCAATTAAAATGAATTTCAGAAATTTAACTCTGTTTTGGGTAATAGATACTCTCTATTTTGTTTTCGTGTGTTTCACAGGAACTTGTTTAAGAAATATCTACATTTGCTGTTCAACAAATATTTTAACAGGAACAACTTCAGTCATTCAGATAAATACATCAGTTTGAAAGCCAGCATTTGTTATAAGCGCAGAATTGGATATCAAATTTAGTAGGTTTGAAATGTGATTTAAGTGGTATATTCTAGAGTAGTACTGTCCAATAAAACTTTCTGTAATTATGAAAATTTTTCATCTTTACACTATTCAGTATGGTAGCTACCAGTCATGTGTGGCTACTGAGCACTTGAAATATGGCTAGTGTGATGGAGGAACTTAATTTTTAGTTTTACTTAATTTTAATTAATTTGAGTTAATTAAGCTACCTGTGGATACTGACTCTAGTATTAGAGAGTATAGTTCTAGAATTTCTGTGTATTTAGCACTCAACACAAAATGAAGAAGTACTTGAATGTCTTCTATCTGCAAAATGACTCTAAAAAAGCAGTAGTGTTCCTAAAGCACAAGGCCCAGCCTCTGACATGTGGCTTTCCCTACAGAGGCTACACAATGTGTGTTCAGGCCCGAAGGATGGGTACAGCAGCATCCTGCACTTTGGCTCAACTTGTGGATATTTAGACATAAACTTTGGTTTAGCCATAGGTGATTCGAGAACCTTTGCCTCTGGAAAGCCATGGGATTTCAAATTATCTTTAGCAATAAAGTTTGGTGATAGTAAATGGACTCAAGAGCTTGACTTTCCAGTTCACTCTCATGTAGTATGACTTCTTGCAGAAGACTGGCAGGAAATACAGACATATATGAAAGGAGATATACCACACACGTAGTTGCCTCCATGAAAAAAACTCTCCAGATTCAGACTGGATATCAGGAAGAGGCTTATAAGTAATTTTTGTGCCTCTTTTATATCATTCTTCAATACATATTTATTGAGTATGTACTATGTGCAAAGTATAATGCTTAGTGTTGGAGATACAACATTGAAGAAATAAATTAGATACCGCCCTTCCCTCATGCTGCTGAACTGCATTAGACAATAAGATTTTTTTCATTTTTTCTTCTTCTTCTAAAAATTCATTTTTTTCTTTCTGGTTATGGTGAAAATAAAACAAGAAGAAGATACATAGCATAATACAAACACTGAAGATCACTGTTATGTACATGTCATGTATCTTATTCAGTTTACCTCTCTCTGAACAACTTTCCCAGACCCGCACCTTGGTAGCTGATGAAACTACTTTTTGAAATGCAATAGTGGAAGCAGAGAAGAAACACTGAAGACACCTCAATTGCCATTTTTCGACCCTCAGACTAAGGGTCATTTAACACTGAGTGTTTACCACATATTATTTAAAGAGGCTCTTTTCTCTCTATGATGCAGAAGAATGTCCTTTAAAATAATTGCTAATTAAAAGACATTTTTGTTGCTGTTAATGTGATGACACTTTTTTACTTTGTTATTCATAACACTGTGAGAAAGAGTGCTACAACTACTGTTTATGAAATTAATCAAATTATTCAATATTCAAGCACCATTGTAGGAGCTAAAGGGAACCGTTAGCTACACAGGCAATCTGTAGCTCATTGTATTTCAGTTAATTTTCGAAGAATGAGCCACAAATTTGGCACAGTACTAAGCAAGAATTATTTAGTTAGATTTGTTTTTTCTTCTCCACACAGCAGCTGCATAATTAAATATATGGTCTGACCTGCATTTATAAAGTGAATTTTCAAATACGTCACTGATGGAAATCTAAGGATGAAAAGAATTAAGAATTAAATTAAATTAATGCAACTACAATACTTACTATTTAAAGTATTTTAAGACCAAAAAGTAATTGTTCTAAATATATTAATTGGTAATATCCTCGAGGTTGTAGATAGATGCTTAAAAATAATTTTTAAAAATGAATTATGAAGCAATGAAAGAAACCAAAAGATAAACATACATAAATACTTAAAAACTAGTTGCAGGTGAAATTTTCGTGAACAAAATTAAAAGGCGAAGGGGAGTTTGCTTTATTCCTTAAAAATGTTATACTTTATGGAGGTTTTAAAACATAGCCAGATTCTTTGATTCTCCTCTGTGTTCTCTCCCATTGAATCTGGGAGAGCTTATGAACTCACCAATTGAGCACAGTGGAGCAGGCATTATGTAACTTCTGCAGCAGAATCACAAAAGGCCATGAGGCTGACCTTGATTGCTGGAACATTGTCTTTTGGAGCCCTGAGTCTCCAAGTGAGAAGTCTGACTACCTAGAGACCACCACGCAAGAGAAGCCACATGTAGGCACTCCTGTTGACAATGCCAGCAAATCTCAGTCTTCCTTTTATCACTGCCAGGGTACTAAATATGTGAGCAAAACCATGTTGGGCCCTTCAGTCAACCAGTTGCCAGATGAGTAAGTCATAAGAGCAGAAAAGCTTCTAGACCTACCTCAATTCCTGACTTCTAAAATTGTGATATAAAATGTTTATTGTTTTATGCTGCTAAACTCTGATTTTTATTATGCAACAAAGATAGCAGGAGCATACCCTCTTATATTTATGATATTTTTACAACAGAAAGTTGGAAAACTGAATGTGGAATACACTCTGGGAAAAGTTGTTTGCAAGAATTAAAAGGCAGTCTTAGTATCTTTCCAATAGAAAGAGCTCCTACAAATCACCAAGAAAAAAATACTCACACCATATAGGAAAATAGGCAATTAAATTTACAAAAGAAGATAATAAAAAGCTAATAAATATGTTAGAAAGCCTTCAATCTCATTAGTAATGAAAAGAAATGCAAATTAATCTATGAAATTAACCTTTCAGTTATCAAATCAGCCAAGATGAAAATATATTTAATGTTGGTTGGGCTAAGTGAGCGTATAAATGGCACAGACTTACTGGAAAATAAATTGACATTATATACCCAGAGTTTTAAAAATATTTATATTCTTTGATGCTTCTAGGAATTCAGATAAGGAAGTAATCAGAAATAAGGTAAAATAATACAGAAAATGTTTATACAGTTCTATTTATAGGAATAAAAGTATAGAAACAAGCTAAAAATCAATACAGTTAAGTAAGTTATGTATTTTATATTATAGAATATTGTTTTATTATTTAGAATGGAATTTTCAATATTTTTCCTTTGTTAATTCTGATCTGGGCACACCATAGCAGAACAGAAAAATCTTAGTATGGACACATAGACTGAGCTTTGAATCCTAGATTTGCCATTTACTTTTCCTGGTGATATGGTTTGGCCTCACCCAAATCTCATCTTGAATTGTAGTTCCCATAATCCCCACATGTTATGGGAGGGACCCAGTGGGAAGTAAGTGAATCATGGGGGCGGTTACCCTCATGCTGTTTTCGTGACAGTGAGTGAGTTCTCACAGGATCTAATGGTTTTGTAAGAGACTTCTCCCTGCTTCACTTATATTTTTCCCTGCTGCCACCATGTGAAGAAAGACATGTTTGCTTCCCCTTCTGCCATGATTGTAAGTTTTCTGAGGCCTCCCCACCCATGCTGAACTGTGAGTCAATTAAACCTCTTTCCTTTATAAATTACCCAGCCTCGGGTATGTCTTACTAGCAGTGTGAGAACAGACTAATACAGTAAGTTGGTACTGGTACTGGGGTGCTGCTATGAAGATACCCTAAAATGTGGAAGTGACTTTGGAATTGGGAAACAGGCAGAGGTGGGAACAGTCTGGAGGGCTCAGAAGACAGGAAAATGTGGGAAAGCTTGGAACTTCCTAGAGACTTGCTGAGCAGCTTTGACCAAAATGCATTATCCATAGTGATATGGATAATGAAGTCCAGGCTGAGGTGGTCTCAGATGGAGATCAGGAACTTTTTGGAAACTGTAATAAAGGTCACTCTTGCTATGTTTCAGCAAAGAGACTGGCACATTTTGCCCCTGCCCTAGAGATCTGTGGAAATTTGAACTTGAGAGAGATGATTTAGGGTTTCTGGTGGAAGAAATTTCTAAGTGGCAAAGTGTTCAAGAGGAAGCAGATCATAAAAGTTTGGAAAATTTGCAGCTTGATGATGCAATAGAAAAGAAAAACCAAATTTTCTGGGGAGAAATTCAAGCCTGCTGCAGAAATTTGCATAAGTAATGAGGAGCCAGATGTTAATACCAAGACAATGGAGAAAATATCTCCAGAGTATGTCAGAGACCTTCATGGCAGCCTCTCCCATCACAGGCCCAGAGGCCTAGGAAGAAAAAATGGTTTTGTGGGCTGGCTGTGTGCATCCTAGGGACTTGGTGCCCTGTGTTCCAGCCTCTCCAGCTGTGGCTGAAAGGGACCAAGGTACAGCTTGGTCCGTGACTTCAGAGGGTGCAAACCCCAAACTTTGGCAGCTTCCATGTGGTGTTGAGCCTGTAGGTACACAGCAGTCAATAATTGAGGTTAGGGAACTTCTGCCTAGATTTCGGAGGATGAATGGAAATGCCTGGATATCCAGGCAGAAGCCTGCTACAGGGGTGAGGCCCTCGTGGAGAACCTCTGCTGGGGCAGTGCAGAAGGAAATTGTGGGCTTGGAGCCCCCATAAATAGTCCCCACTAGGGCACTGCCTGGTGGAGCTGTGAGAAGAGGGCCACTGTCCTCCAGACCCCAGAATGGTAGGTCCACTGACAGCTTGCATTGTGCACCTGGAAAAGCCACAGACAATGCCAGCCATGAAAGAAGTTTGGAGAGAAGCTGTACCCTGCAAAGCCACAGAAGTAGAGTTGCCCAAGGCCTTGGGAGCTGACATTTTGCATTGGCATGACTCGGATGTGAGACATTGAGACAAAGGAGATCATTCTGGAGCTTTAAGATTTGGCTACCCTGCTGTATTTTTGACTCGCATGGGGCCTGTAGTCCCTTCGTTTTGGCCAATTTCTGCCATTTGGAATGGGTGTATTTACCCAATGCCTGTACCTCCATTGTATCTTGAAACTAACTTGCTTTTGATTTTGCAGGCTCATAGGTGGAAGGGACTTGCCTTGTCTCAGATGACACTTTGGACTTGGACTTTTGAGTTAATGCTGGAATGAGTTAAGGCTTTGGGAGACTGTTGGGAAGGCATGATTGTGTTTTCAAATGTGAGGACATGAGACTTGGAGGGACCAGGGGCAGAATGATATGGTTTGGCTGTGTCCCCACCCAAATCTCATCTTGAATTGTAGTTCCCATAATCCCCATGTGTCATGGGAGGGACCCAAGGGGAGGTAATTTAATCATGAGGGTGGTTACCCTCCAGCTGTTCTCAGGATAGTGAGTTCTCATGAGATCTGATGGTTTTATAAGGGGCTTTTCCCCCTTTTGCTTGGCATCTCCTTGCTGCTGCCATGTGAAGAAGGACGTGTTTGCTTCCCGTTTCACCATGATTGTAGAAAGTTTCCTTAGGCCTCCTCAGCCATGCTGAACTGTGAATCAATTAAATCTCTTTCCTTTACTAATTACCAAGTCTTGGGTATGTCTTTATTAGCAGCATGAGACGGGACTAATACACCTGGATATTTGGAAACTTGATTTACCACTTTGGCTTGGATTTTTCATATAAGGAAAATGAACTGAGTACCTATTCCATTGAATATGGTGATGATTAAAATAATTTATGTAAGAAATAACAATGCATAATTGTTTTATTTATTTATTTATTTATCTATTTATTTATTAGTTTTTGCCTTAAAACAACAAAAATGTATTCTCTGCAAGTCTGGAGTCTGGAAGTCTGAAATCAAGATATTGGCAGGGCCATGCCCCTCTGAGGGTTCTAGAAAACAATTCTTCGCCCCTTCCAGCTCTGATGTTTGTTAACAGGCCTTGCTGTCTCTCAGCTTGTAGAGGCATCACTCCCATTTTGTTATGTGGCCTTAACAGTTTTATACTTATATTTGTCTGTTTATAAATAATAAGCATAATAATTGTTCATGAGTATTGTCTCTTCTTGTAACCCAAGGACACCATCTGATCTCCATATCTGAATTCATATCACTTTCCAAATCTACTGAACGTTCTTTCACTCTGGCTCCTTTGATA
Organism: Mandrillus leucophaeus; assembly: GCF_000951045.1. Classification (NCBI taxonomy): domain Eukaryota; kingdom Metazoa; phylum Chordata; class Mammalia; order Primates; family Cercopithecidae; genus Mandrillus; species Mandrillus leucophaeus. Next base: position 1,941,676 of record NW_012106564.1, read on the forward strand.
CCTCCATTTCTACCATAGTCCAGTTTCTATACGATAGTCAGATCTTGAGAACGAAAACCAAAACCAAGGAGTCAGTTTTCTTGCTTACATCCCTTCAATGGTTCCAACTGCCTTAAACACACCTCTACTCTTGCTCTACTCTCCACACAGCAGATGAGGTGCACTTTGAAAAATGTAGATCAGATCATGTCATTCTCCTGCTTCTATACCCCAGTCCCCATACCCAATAGCTCCCTATGGCACTGAGAATGAATCTAAACTTATTTCCTGGCTGCTATGCCCCACATTATTCCCTCTCTGCCTTCTTTCCAACCTTGACCCCTACCTTCTTGTCCTCCACCCCTGGCCACGCGGGTCTTCAGCTTATGAAAAACAGAGAGCTGATCCTTACTCCTAGGGCTTTGCCATTCCTCTGTGTATAATGCTCTTCCTCCAGAACACTGCATGGCTGTCTGGACGCTTCACCATTTCATGTCTCCACTTGAATATCGCTTCCTCAAAACGGTTTTTCTTGAACATCCAATCAAAAGTTAAGCACTCATTTTTATATATCTTTAATTCTCTTTAATTCTGTAGTAGCAGTGATAGCTTCCTTACTTAATTATACATTTTGTTTGTTTTCAGTATGTCTCAACACCCATCCTTCTTCTCTCCCCAACTACTCCAAAGCAGGAAACTTGCTTTGTGTGCTGTAACATCTTTTGCAACCAGAACCAGGCCTGGCACATGGTAGGCATTCCATAAATATTTACTGGACTCCTTACAAATAAATATTATTTGTACTTTTGAAACACAGAACTTAGCACTACAAAAGAAACGTCATGACATTATTTTTTAAAAAGAACAGAAATTGTAAACTATATGGGCATTTTAAAAGGCTTTGATGGTTCTGATTAGAGTTAAGTACGTAGCTTCAATTTTGAAAAAAGAAAAGCCCACAAACAAAATCACAAAAGCATAAAATTATTTCATGAGTTTAATGAGAGCTGTCTTCTCAAATCAATGCTTTAAAAATTGTATCACCACTCAACAGGCTCCTTGCTTTGAAATGAATAATGTTCACTTCTCACCAATATTTTTATTGCTGCTGAATATGTGATTTATTTACTGGGTTAGGAACAAGTCTTAATAAAAAGACTTCCCTTTCAGCACCAAAAGTGTTGGAAAAAGTATTTCATTTTTGGAGGCTGGTTTAATACAAGCCTCTAGAATGAGATATCTTAACGACTCCATTGAGTGCATGGGAGTTCAAGCTGTTTCTCTGTCATTCACTCTGGGGTGCAGGAAACGTGGTGACTGGGCCTCAGAGGCCAGGTATGATAACAAGACTCAAAATCTGAATTGCTATTTACAGATATGCCATAACATTTCAAAAAGTATATAGTATTCTCTCAGATGATCAGGCAGTTTTGATATGCATTTCAACATAGCCTATCTTCACCAGTTTTGAGTTTCCTTCACAAAATTCGTATGGTTGTTGTCAAACATTCTTATGGTTCCCGAAGGAAGAGGAAACACATATTTGTTAAATGTGTCCTTTGAACCAGTCTCCTTCCTAATTACATTATCTGCACAGTCTCATTTAATCCTTACAACTGTGCAGTAAATGAATAAAGGCAACGGAAAGAAAGATTCTATTCTTTCATGCAATGTTGAAGGAGAAGATTGGTGAATGAGGAATCAGGAAAAGAAATGAACTGTCTATTCTTATCCCATTGACACCATCCCAGAGTTTGGTTTCAAGTTTTTTAAGGGATACTGTATTTTATTTTACTAATTCATGGCAGTTGTCTGGAGCATGACAAATGTTCATTGATCAACAATGCTATTAAATTGGGCACAAGGTTTCCATAGGAAGTGCACATTTGTGTTGTATAAAAGTGCCAGGATTTAGAAAAAGACAATTGGGTGAGGCATCTTGAGTTTCCTTTAAGCTATTCTTACCTTCTCATAGAGTAGTACATCTGATTTGGCTTCGTGCTTCTTATAATGCTTGGAGAGCTAGAGGAGGGGGTGGGGAGGGCTCGTTTCCCTTTCTGTATCCATCTGAAGGAACTCTTTAAGCCTTTGGCTGATTTTTACAAAAACTCAAGGTTGCATAGTCTCATAAAACTCTAGGATTGTGACATCCATTTCTACAGAAATAGGATCAATTCTGAACTAACAACTAATCATGATAAATTAGAAGAGAGGAAAACATTCCCTAAGGTTGTACTAAGGTACCGTTGAGAGTCTGGATTGGTAGATCACTGGCTTTCTTTTGAGTACATTGTGGATAGAGAGACGTTAATTTTCCTTTTTTTTTTTTTTTTTATAAAAGCCATGCAATGGTCTCATGACCATATTTAATGGTTACAAAGTTCAAAGAAGCCAAACCTAAATAATCTGGTAAAGGAAAACACTGAAAAGATCTAAATAACTAAAGTGTATATGAAATCTTTGGATTCTATTAGTTTGAAATAAAGAAGGTAGGTGTGAGAAATTAACACTTCAATATGTAAGTAAATCTGAGAAATAGCAACATTAGCTTAGAGAGCTGGAGAACAGAAGCTTCCATAGTTGGAAGCTAAAATTAGGCCCTCATGCTATAATTTAAGTGGCAATGTTTTATGGAAGATACCTATAAGATTTTCATTCTAGCACATCCTTCTGATACTTTTGCAATAGATGGAAAATATATCAAATGTTTCCCAGAATTCCTCATTCTTGTTGAGGAAATATGGAAGGTGAAATTCTAGCTTTTTTTTGAATGAAACAACTGAATGAACCTTCAGTCAGGATAAAATATTGAGAATATAATGGTGATGCAGGACATGGTCAGAGGTCTTCTAAATAACAGAGGTCAGGAAAAGACTGAGGCTTTTCCTAATGGTAAATATTAAAGAAGAACATGGCAGGAAGTCTTCTTTTACTTATCCAGATATTTGAGAGTATAGAGCAAATCGTAAATTGAACCAAAAAGAGTGAAGTAGGTGGATTCCTTTGCTTGGGCTAATAATATTATGACATCCTTGTATTCAATTATCTTGACATTTACATGATGATCAATTTATATATTTAACCATAAAATTAATTGAATAATTTATTAATTAAATACTATAGCTCAGCTAAGACACCAGTGAAGCCATTTGTATTGGGCAAGTTTAAAAAAGAAATCTATTGGATGACTACAATTTGACTTAGTTTTTCCTGAGGTTAAAAGTTGATTTATTCCTGCTTAAGATTAATTGTTGATAAGGATTCAGTAAGAGCTAAATCATTAAAATGATGCTCTATAAAATCATTTTATGTACCTTTAAAATAAATATGAAAAACTTCAAGTGTATTTTAGTAGCCACTTGCCCTGCAGAACAACCATAATCTAGACCACAGTAGGAGGAAGCAGGAACGAGAAAAATATGTGCTGTGTGTGTGTTTGGGATATGATCCAGGTTCTGAAACGCTCTAGAATCTTGGTAGAATGAGCTCTGTGCCAAAACACTTTATAATGTGCTGCTTCTTACAGGAAATGTAACATCTTTGCAGTAAGAAAAGTTTTCAAACAGACATTTAAAAGAAGCTAAGAGAAGAACTTTCTTATGGCAGTGGGTGAGCTCAGCAATGTCCTGCTGTCCAGAGAGAGTCTGATGAGAATCCAGCTCTTGGATGATTCCTCTTCTTCCCGTAACAATCAAAATACCTTTAATCCAAGGTAAAATTTGATTTCCGGAGAGAGCACTCCCCCCAAAATTGCTCTAAATTAAGCCTCGTTCAGTAATAGTAACAGCTGTTGTTTATTGAGGATGTCTTACATGCCAGGCTCTGTGTTAAGTATAATTTGACTATATTATACGTCATTTAATCCTCACCACAATCCAAAATAAAGCAATCTTATTATATTTAAGATCATGTAATAAAATCTTAAATTGACTATTACACACATATCACACCTCCAAATATATTATATGAAACCAGAGTCTATGTTTTGTTCCCTTTTCTTTCCCCAATACACAGTGAGTGACTCATAATTGGTGCCTAGAAAATATCTGTTGAATTAAATGAAATGTCATTTCCTGTGCTTTCTGTGAGAAGCAGATTTTCATCAATCATTTTGTTCTCTGAAAACCTAACTTTGAAGACCCTAGAGATGAAAAAGCATTGGAATTTTTTAACCTAAGAAATGTGGATTGACTTATCTCTGTCTTCTTGGGTTAGTGAGGAAGACTGATGTAAAGGAAGATTGGAAAGCGTTGTGTGGGAATTGGTGGGAAAGAAGAAATATTAATCTTTGTAAAAATGACTTCTGTTCCCTCTAGACTATAAACACAAAGAAATAGGAAAAACAAGATACAGTGAACTTGATAGTCTTCCAGGGTGTGTCTGAGATTTAACAGCCTGGTATGGCAATGGTCACTGGCAGACAATGCTCTGAGCTGAGAACTCCAGCAAGACTGGATTTATACACAAGAGAAGGAAGGGTCATGGTGGAAGGAAAGCATGCGAATAAATGCAGTTTTGATTTCTGTGCATTTTAGGGTAGGCTTAGATTTTCTAGCTGCTGATTGGGTCCTTGTCCGCACTGTTCTCTGCCCTGATGACTCCTGACAGACAGTGATCACCTTGGTATGTGACATATAGGAGGACCAACCAATGACACAGATTCTGCAAACTAAGTCCTGTCTCTCCAACTTTAGCTAATCCATGGGATTATTTTTTGAGCATCCAGTCATGTCAGAAACCATTATTGTCAAGGACAGTCACATGGTGTCCACCTGCATGTACACACAGGGTCGTGCAAAGCAAGTTAAACAGACTCCATCCTTCACCTTCAGGAGCTTGCAGTAAAAACCAGACAATAGTTGTGGCAAACACAATGGGGTAAACAGACACACAGCTGTATGAGCAGAGAAGTACAGCAAATTAGTAAATTTTGGTATGAACCGTTAGTGCATGTGCTGTTTTTTGGGTTGGAAATGAGAAGAAATTCTGCAAGATGAAGAGAATTTGTGTGGACTCTGTGAAGGTAAGGAAGAAGAGGGCTGATGGTGGTGGGATAATCATCCTGCTCCTTTCAATTAGGAGAGAAAGTTTTCCTTTGGAGTCAAGGGAGAGGGTATTTCCTTCAGAGGAATCTACTCAGAGGGTACATGTATTGCTGCTTAGGTTTAGGTTTTTCTAAGAGATTTGGTT
>NW_012106564.1:1948919-1951362 GCF_000951045.1 Mandrillus leucophaeus
GAGAAAAAGATTTTTTTTTTTTTTTTTGCACTTTGTGCAGTCTATTCTACCAAATTAAATTAGAAAATCTTGGGGCAAAAAGTTGTTACAAAGATCTTTTTTGACAAAGTCCAGGTGTTCATTCCTTCTCTCTCTCTCTTTCTTTTCTTTCTTTTTTTTTTTTTTTTTTGTCTAAATTGTGGCTTCTGTGCCACTGAGTGCAAAGCAGGTGTTCTACTCTCTGGCTGCCTGATGGGTCTGCTGAGCCATCCGCTGACATTTTAAATGTCTTTTCATGTTTTTGACCCATATTACATTACATAGCTCACATTAATTGTTCCCTGAGTAACATTTGCACTTTTTGACCACTGGGAGTGCCTGCCTTGCAGTCCCCCAACTTGGTGCTGGACTTGGCAGTGAGCAAAGGGGATGCATGTTTGCTTTTTTGTGCTTCACTATCTGTAGTGGTACTCCTCAAATTCTGAGTGGCTTGGAGAATGCTCTCCATCAGCCCTTTTATCTTTTCATCGCCTTCTTTCCTTTGGTTCACCTGTCTTCTTCTGCCCATTCTCCGTTTCTACTCACCACACTGAAATCAACAAAGCACTGAGGGAAAAGTGAGGGTAAGGGGATCACTATGAAGGTCTTTCCTCCCGCTCACTTCAGTTCTCAGAAACTCCTTGCCATCCTTCTAAAATCTTGCTTTAAATTAATTCTTCCCCACTTTTGATTCCAAAACCAAAGATTTTCTTTTCTTAAACTCTAATCCAGTACTTGGTCCTGGTTTTTGAATACATGACAGTTCTTTCATTTCCTCAATGCACTGACCACTAAGAAGCTCATTTTGCTATGATAAGCCAATTCACACAGAGCTCAGAGCAACACAAAAGATTGTTTTAATTTAGGTTCTCTTAGGTATTTATGTCAGCTTGCATGATATATTTATATGAAAGGCTGCCTTTTGGCAAATGTAATTCCCTTGAAATATCCTTTTGAGGATCTATAACTATTATTTTTAAAATGTTATCGCCTGGAATTCTGAGAAAGAAAAATTCAGATTAGCAGAATTCTAACCATATAGGAAGCTACGCATGGTAATATATTGTTATTTAATATACATTAAATATTGATATCAATAACATATTAAATGAAAGGTCTATAGGAATCTAGAGCTTTTTTTGTTCCATGTCTATCTTACAACCTACCTCCTTCCCTGAAAATTTTCCATCTGTCACTCAATATTAGAAAATAATATAAAATGTTCTGAGGCTGGGTCAGCCAATGCACAAAAAGTTAATTCGCCTTCTTTGCTCTAACCTTAGCAAAGAGAGATCTACTAGTTCAGCCATAATATGGTATTGGGACGGTAGCCAAGTGAGAAATTCTGAGAAATTCTATGACACAATTAACAGATCTAATTGGATCTATTCTTGATAACAACTGCCTGCCCACAGGGTATGGGTTCATAAGGTTCAGGATAGTTTTGGTCTTAGAGACCACTGCCGCAGAGACGGGTCTGGGTCTCAAAACCATACACGATTATAATTCTAGTCATGTGGACTAAAAAATTTACCAACATGCAAATGAATACCAAAGTTGATCTAGCTCAAGGCAAGTGTTAGAATTCTGAGAGTCCATTGAAATGGAAGAAATGACCAGAGTGATCATTCCGAAGCCCATGTCACTCACTCACTTAAATAATTTAAATTGCCCCACTGATGTTAGAGTCTAAGTCTGGGTCCCCAGTACTGCACTCAGCCCTATTGACCTCTACAGCTTCGTTTCTCCTCTCTTCACCTCTCACTTCATCTATACAGAACTATATTCATTTAAATGAAGTCACCATACTTTCTTACCTTCTGGATTTGCCATACCTTGTTACCTCTGATTTGCCTGGCTCACGCTTACTCATGCTTCACGTTTCAGCCTGGATGTCATTTCCTCCAGAAAATCTTACCTGTTTCCTTGAGTTTGGATTAAGTGTTCCTCATATCTGCTCCCAAAAGCCTTGTACTACCTTAGCAGAGCAATCACTCTGGCCAAGAATTGCCTGTTGATTTGCCACACCAGACCTGAAAATTAGGACTCTGTCTTGCTCACTGTTATATTCTGAGTGCTTGCCACATTTTAAGGCTGTTGTGAGGAGTAAATGAAATTTCTTATTCATTCAACAATTGTTGAGAGGGCAGGGAAGGACAGAAGATAGGCTACTTCAGTAAACAATTCATTCCTGAGTGTCTACTATGGGCTAGGAACTCCATTTGGTTGAAATATATTAGTGAACACATACAAACTGTAAAAAAAATTTGTATCTGCTAAAAATATGTATATGTAAGTTACCCAACACAGAGCCTGAAATATGGAGAGTCTTTTTAAGTCTTTAATGATAATAATAATAGTATTGATGAAAAGCTAATATTACCGAGCATCTACTATGTGCTAGATACTTATTTAAATATTTTTT
>NW_012106564.1:1952712-1955056 GCF_000951045.1 Mandrillus leucophaeus
AAAGTTTTCCTTTGGAGTCAAGGGAGAGGGTATTTCCTTCAGAGGAATCTACTCAGAGGGTACATGTATTGCTGCTTAGGTTTAGGTTTTTCTAAGAGATTTGGTTATAACCAACAGAGAGAAGGAAAATAAAAATTGTATTAAGCATGGCATAGCCTGCCAGAGAAATTTCATAAGCCTTCTTTCCACTGGAAACTAGACTAAAAAGAAAATAAAACAAGAATGTATTATAATTGAACATTTCACTTATAACCAACTACCATATGCCAATTGACTTTCCAAGGAAATTATTACTTTGGTGAGTTTTGTTTTTGTTTTTGTTTTAAGGGGCAATATCGCTTGCCACTGTCTAGCATTTATGGTCTTTGACATCCTGAGCATTGTCAGGAACTAATCTGGACTTGCAGAGAATTCAGCTGAAAGCAAATTCCAGGCAGGTCTCTACTTCAACCACCCTTAGCTGATAGGTATCTCCCTTCTTTTAACTACATTCAGACAGAGAATTTGAAAACCTCTCCAGGAATCTTTTCCAGGGTTTATAAAATCTTCACTGCCAATAAGATCTTTCCATCTAACTTAAATTCCTTTGGTTCTAATTTAAATTCATTTCCTCTTTTTTCCTTGTTAGAGAGTAGAATACTACTCACCAATAGGCATTTCTTAAAATACATCTGCTAAACACACATCTTAGGCTTCCTTCCTGAACATATATGACTTCATTTCAGAAGTCATCTATTTATTACACACACACACACACACACACACACACACACACACACAGCTTTGGTCTCTGTTTTTTTCTCAAGATGAGATAACCTGCTACAGATCCCTTAAAATTGTGAGTTTCCATAACTAATTTCATGAGGTTTATTCTCCAGATATTGACATGTAAATCTGTTCTATTTCTCTAGTTCCAATCAGACTTTTTAATTAAATCATAATAGTCTATAAGAATGTTGGAATTTATAGTTTATGCTTCCTTGGAATGCGTGAAGTGAATGATAGTCTCAAGATAGTGATGGTCACTTCCTAGCTCTTAACATTTTGGGCAAGAACATTACCTCTAGATATCATGATGAGAGGAATGCCTTGTTTTGCAACTATAAAATGAAGACATGGACAAAAAATGTTAAGGTTTTATTTACCTTTAATACTCAACAATTCTATGAATATGTTGTAAGTATTCCTTTGGCCAAAAAGAGCAGCTGTTTTCTTTTAACTATCATTAATTTTACCCACAATGGTCAATGTGTGTCACATTATCACTAATTTTTCAAGCGAGAACTTCTAAATTAAATTTTTAATTGTTTTACTGAGGCATAACTTACATATTTTAATATAAGTCTTGTCAGGTACCTACTCCTGCTTATATAACCGATTAATGTCAAAGGGTGTAAGTTTACAGCTTGATGGGTTTCTGCACATGCTAAATCATTTTGCAGTTTATTATTGCCTAAATGGCTTTGCAAGGCCATTGATATCATATATAAGAGTTTTTATTAAAGAGCTTTTATGCCACTGGAAAGGAGTCTGTAATTCTCTATCTCTTTTATTCACATGACTGTGTTTCCTGTCTTTCATGTGCTGGAATCTTTTAAAGCACATGGTAACAAAATGAGCCTTTTGAGAATATGGTGACACATGGAATTCCCTTTAGAAGGTAATTCCTTTATTTCAAAAACTTAAGTACTAGGGAATAAAAAAATTACATGATGAAAAGAATCCTCAAAAGTAGGGCATTGAAAAAAGTCCATAGCAACTATGTGTTGATCTTTTTCTCCTGTGATTATCTATTGAGTATCAATTTTCACTTCATTTCCTTTTAAACTTTTGCTGAACTTTGAATTAAGCAGAAAAGGGCACATCAGAGTTAGCCACATCGAAAACCCACTGCCGCCATCTTCTCAGGGGTTTTATAATAAAGGTAGATAGTCTCTTCCGTCCTTTTGTCTTTTCACATATCAGCCTGACTTTCCCCTGCCCTTTCACTTGCACACATACCTTTCTTTAAAGTCATTTTCTGCTTGACTTGAAAATGTACTTCATCAAACCTAATGGCTAATTAAACAAAGGAAGTCTGAATTTAATTATACTCCAGATATCAAAATAGGATGAATAATTGTTATAAAATTTAAGCCATTCTTCTTCTATTACAACCTTATCAGCATTTTATTTTCTGCCTCAGACAACAAATCTGCCTGGGTTTCCAGCCATTTCCTTTGGCCTCCTGTGGGCATCCCCAGGGCCCCTGTCTCCTCTCTCTCTCAGCCTTGACCATCCAGGCTGTGCAGTTGCTTCCTTCCCTTCCTTCCTTCCCTCCTTCCTTCCCTCCTTCCTTCCTTCC
>NW_012106564.1:1956261-1976987 GCF_000951045.1 Mandrillus leucophaeus
GAGCTTTTTTTGTTCCATGTCTATCTTACAACCTACCTCCTTCCCTGAAAATTTTCCATCTGTCACTCAATATTAGAAAATAATATAAAATGTTCTGAGGCTGGGTCAGCCAATGCACAAAAAGTTAATTCGCCTTCTTTGCTCTAACCTTAGCAAAGAGAGATCTACTAGTTCAGCCATAATATGGTATTGGGACGGTAGCCAAGTGAGAAATTCTGAGAAATTCTATGACACAATTAACAGATCTAATTGGATCTATTCTTGATAACAACTGCCTGCCCACAGGGTATGGGTTCATAAGGTTCAGGATAGTTTTGGTCTTAGAGACCACTGCCGCAGAGACGGGTCTGGGTCTCAAAACCATACACGATTATAATTCTAGTCATGTGGACTAAAAAATTTACCAACATGCAAATGAATACCAAAGTTGATCTAGCTCAAGGCAAGTGTTAGAATTCTGAGAGTCCATTGAAATGGAAGAAATGACCAGAGTGATCATTCCGAAGCCCATGTCACTCACTCACTTAAATAATTTAAATTGCCCCACTGATGTTAGAGTCTAAGTCTGGGTCCCCAGTACTGCACTCAGCCCTATTGACCTCTACAGCTTCGTTTCTCCTCTCTTCACCTCTCACTTCATCTATACAGAACTATATTCATTTAAATGAAGTCACCATACTTTCTTACCTTCTGGATTTGCCATACCTTGTTACCTCTGATTTGCCTGGCTCACGCTTACTCATGCTTCACGTTTCAGCCTGGATGTCATTTCCTCCAGAAAATCTTACCTGTTTCCTTGAGTTTGGATTAAGTGTTCCTCATATCTGCTCCCAAAAGCCTTGTACTACCTTAGCAGAGCAATCACTCTGGCCAAGAATTGCCTGTTGATTTGCCACACCAGACCTGAAAATTAGGACTCTGTCTTGCTCACTGTTATATTCTGAGTGCTTGCCACATTTTAAGGCTGTTGTGAGGAGTAAATGAAATTTCTTATTCATTCAACAATTGTTGAGAGGGCAGGGAAGGACAGAAGATAGGCTACTTCAGTAAACAATTCATTCCTGAGTGTCTACTATGGGCTAGGAACTCCATTTGGTTGAAATATATTAGTGAACACATACAAACTGTAAAAAAAATTTGTATCTGCTAAAAATATGTATATGTAAGTTATCCAACACAGAGCCTGAAATATGGAGAGTCTTTTTAAGTCTTTAATGATAATAATAATAGTATTGATGAAAAGCTAATATTACCGAGCATCTACTATGTGCTAGATACTTATTTAAATATTTTTTCACATATTTCTCAGTTTAATCCTTACAACAAATCTCTAATCCAGTGCTATTAATATCTCTACTTAGTAGGCAAGGAAAGTCAGACACAGGAATGGTAAGTAACTTGCCCACACAGTTATAGAATCAGAATGCAAACCCAGAGTGTTTAACATTTGAACCTGGACTCTTAATGTTTTTATTTTTTTTGTTTAATATTTAATATTCTATTATTATCATCTTCATGATTGTTACTATCATGAGGCACTCAATAAATTCATGCTAAATAAGATGAAGCTGGAATATGAAATCTTTTCCTAAGATGTTCCCAATGCCACTTCCTTGTATAATGATGCTGTGGCATTCTGGTACATGTAAGTGTGCAACTGAACTTTTTTTTTTTTTACTAATTTTGGCTCATAACATTCCATATCATTTATCTTTCATCACGTGGGTTCAATAAAGTTTTTCTTACTCCAGAAAAAAGGTTAACTTCTAAGGACAGGACTTAGCGCCAGAAATCAATGCTGCAGAAGTAGAAATCTCATTTAGAAACAACTATCAGTCACTTGGGCAGTTTCAAGTGGATTTCCAGTACGTTTCAAAGAAAGGATTGTAGGATGGGATTAGAAGTAGCCTATCTTCTGTCCTTCCCTGCCCTCTCTAATTAGTTCTAATTAGTTCAAAACCTTAATCAAACTTGCCAGTTTTCAGTTTTTGTATTAGCATTGAGGATTCCCAGAACTTAACCAAGAATGGTTGGAGAAACAAGAAAATGTTTGTTCTCCTCTCTGGCCCCACTGCCTAATCAACTGAGTATTACTTGAATACCTACTCTGAGCTCATTCATCACAATGTTCTGCTCCACAACAATTTGGTAAGCCTAAGTCATGGTACTTGTCTGCAAGGGGCCATCATCTAATTGAGAAGATAAGATGTGCACAAGAAATAATAGGGATAACATCATACACAGTGGATTACTGTGTTCTCAGTTGTGTGGACTAGTCTTGGGGACTATAGGTGCTCAGAAGACAGGGAATTTGATTAAGGCCAGAAAAGTGAGGGAAGATATTATGGAGGAGATGGGAAGCTGGGTCTTGCAGTGTGAATGGGAACTGGATAAACAGAGGGAGATTATTGTGCATTTGGGGAAAAACTTGGCAATGGAATGGATGTTTGTAAGATTGCAAAGACCCTGGTCTGTTTAGAAGAGAAAAAACGTTTTAGAGACTGATGAACAATATGTGTCCACGTAAGGGGTAACCTTGAATAACAAGAAGAACAATAATAAAATATTCAGCGCTGGATGAGCCCTTAGAGAGTATCTGAATTGAGCAATTCCACAACAACAAATAATGTAGCTCCAACTTTATCTATAGCCCTAGTTTGGGCAAGCCAAGCTCTCTGAAAGATCATCATTAGTTAAAAAAATAAGAGCCATTACTAGAGTAAGAGAGGTTTTAAGTTATATACCTAATTGGGGTTTGGGCTCCTTCTGATGTTAGCTCATTACTAAGTTGCATGACCATGTGAAAGCTACTTAATTTGGTGAGGGCTCAGTTTTCACATCTAGAAATAGTAAGTTTCAATCATTTTATTTCTAGTGGCACTCTGAGCAGTTAAGATTTGTGATTTAATGATTTATTTTGCATTTTAGAACCTATGTAATATTTTATCATGTACCTAGAATAGATTTTCAGAGTAAACTCAGCTAACAGCCTAGATTCTCTTAGATTGTTCTAAGTGGTGTATTAGATGTGTCGTGCCTCTGAGGGGCCATGGACAGTCCAATCATCAGATCAAAGATTTTTAAGGCTAAAATAAGCCCTACCAAGCATAGGCTGAAATGGAAAATAGTGCTTCGTTAGTTACTTTACATAAATGCGGTGGTGTTGCTGATGATATAATGAGTAATATTTGTTATTTACTAAATGCCTATTTTGTGCCAATAATTTTACATAAAATATATTTATATAATTTATATAATAACCCCTCATATAAATATTATCTTATATGTATAGCACAAAACAGAGATATTATGACTTTCTTAAATTCACTTAACTTTTCAGTGGCAAGACTGAGATTCAGTTCCAGGACTGCCGATACACAAACCTATGCACTTTTTGATAGGAAGCATTGGTCTCCATGCTCAGTGAAGAATTCAGAGGTATAACATTGCTAACATTTAACACAGGTCTTGATTCCATATGAATCTGGGAAAATTCAAAGTAAATGCTGAAGAATTAGACCCCTTGGAAATAATTAGGATTTTGAGTTCCCTATTATGTTTAGGCCAGAGAGTCAAATGCCATGGCTGGAATTTAAAAGGGACTGAACAATCTTATGACTAATAATAGCATTTGTAGTCATGAGGATTGAAACAAAAAAGGAGAAAACAGCAAGCTTTAGGGTCAAATATGCAGCACCAAGGGGTTAGAAAAGTACTTCTTGCTCAGTTCAAATGTCATGCAAAGAAGTGCTGAGGGTTGACTGTAAATGTGACTTGTGTCACTAATAGGGCTTTCAAGGAGGGGGATCATGAGTCATCTGATGTGACAGGAAGGCCACCTACTACATTTTCTGTCTGGGTTTTGATTTTGTTTGGAATTGTTGACAAACTATGCTGATTGAAATTCTTATTATTTAATAAGCTTTCTTTTTGTAGCACATTTTAGAACATGCATATAAAAATTTCACTGTCAATATTATTAAATGAATCTACGTATTATCTTCAGGGAGTCAATGAATTTACATTTTGGTGCTAATCATTCTGACGGAATGTTTGTCTTACAAGTATTTTTTTCCAGTGCAACTTCCTTGGTGTTTAAGATGCTGGTCTGATGGGTGAGCTTTCACAGGCTGTAAGAATTCAGATAAAAAAGGTGCTACCCCACCAACATGAGAATTAGAATGCTCAAGATAGTCTTTTGCATGATGTTCATGCATCCACCAGTTTTAGCATATAATTCTAAAAGAACTATTACTCTGTACTCTCCTAGGTTAATTCTGGCCCTGTAATTACCCACTTATGTATGACAGAGTATGACAAACTGAGATGTGGCACACCAAGTTTTAATTTGGACTCAAATGTGTATCACATGGCAATCAGTTTGCTGATTGTAAATTATTCTACCTTTGGACAAAAAGGGTTATACCACTGTAAAATGTAATTATTTTAACAGGGGCAATCTGAGAAATATCCCAGAGTGAAGGCATAAGACCTTTTAATTCTCTGTCACAGACTCCGTGAAAAAGGGAAATGCAATAGAGTGTTCAGAGCCATCTCCAGGAGTCCACTAGTCTTTGCAGAATGGTCTAGAGAGTAAACACTTCAAGCTCTTACCCCAACTCCACTTTAGTATTCCCACGTACTAGTGATGCAATAAAATCATTCATTTCAAGGGGAGGACTACAGAATAAAAAGCCATGTATTTGCTTGTTCTCTCATGTTTTTATATTCTAGAAAAGATTATTCTTTCTTTGCTGACAGCTTATGTAGCTCTGGCTCCAACAAATTTTTGCTTGTTCTGAGATAAATGCAGAAAAAAGCATTGGGAGGTTGGGAACTGTCATTACAGATACAAGTTCTGATACATAAATAACCTCCTGCTTCTCAGGACAACATGGACAAAATGGGGAACAGTTAACTCATTCTACTTCTCTAGATCAGGGTTTTTCACGGGGAGTCAGTCTCAGGAAAGGGCACTACCACCTACCCAAGGGCAAAAGCCCAGTACTTCAAATCATTTTTCATTCTCCTCTTTCCCTTATTTCTCACATCTGAACGATCTGTAAGACCTGTCAGCTCTATCTTTAAAACAAATCCCTAATATAGTCACCTCTTACTGTCTCCAGTAATAGTCCAAGCCACCATCATTTCTCATTTGTTTACTGCAACAGTCTCTTAAATGTTCTTCCTGTGATCACTCTCGTATCCTGCATCCCTCCTGCCCTCTCACTCGCCACCCAGCAGCCATATAGATTCATTACAATTATACATCAGATCATGCCACCTCTCTTCCCCAAATCTTTCAATGATGTTTTGGTGCTTTTAGAATGACACACAAAGTTCTCTTAGGCTAGAAGTCCTATGTGAATCTCCAACTCCATCATAACCTGACTATACCATGCTTGTTTTCCTACAGCCACAAAGACCTTGCTATTCTCGAAACACACCAAGCTTATTGCTCCCTAAGGACTTGGCATTTACAGTGCCTTTGGTCTAGAATATTCTTTCAATTTTTAAAATTATTCCTAAATAAAATAGCTAAAATGTTATTTCCTCAGAGGGGCCTTCCCTATGTAAAGTGGTTCCTTCTCCCTCTATGGCACACCTCTGTTTATTCTTTATGGCACTCATCATCTGAAAAATTTTATTTATTTATTTTCTTATTCAATATCTGTCTTTCCACTAGAGTGTGAGCACTTTTAGATAAGGAATTTTGCTTGCCTTATTCTTTACTTTACTCCCAGAACCTGAGATCATGGCTTAAATATTTGTTGAATGAATAAAGAATGGATGGATAAATGAATGATGGATAAATGGATGGAAACAGGTCCCTGGGACTATTGTCAACAAAAATAAAGGGAGCTGCTCACAGGTGGCCAATAAGATGCGTAGTATATTTAAGTTGTAATAGCCCCAGAACAAAGGTCAGTTCCTCAGATAGATTCCATTTCATCATTACTTTTGTTAACATTTTGGAAGCACAAGCTACATAAATCAAGAGCTCCAAGAGTCACTTGTTTCCTTGAGAATATGGGAATTTTATGGGATAGGCTTTAGAAATTTCTTCCTTCCAGCCAGCCTGTCCAAATGCTTATGCTTTTCTTTCATAGTGGAGGGCACCCTTGGGGAAAATAGAATGTAATCCCTGGTCATGACGTTGAGGTAGGTCAAGTTTTAGGAAGTCCAGTACAGCACTAAGTTGAAAACAGATGGTCTGAATACAAAAAAGATAGAGCTACTTGCATTACAGTCACAACTGTGTGGTGGTGGTCTCTGGCCCCTAATCATAAATACATGTGTTTTTAGACACATCCAGGGAGAGCTATGTCAGGGGCTCTCATTTAAAACATGGAAGTCTGAATTTGTCATCCAAGTGCATCTATGGTTAAACTCCCGGGTTGGTTGTGTTTTTCATTTGCCTTGATTTTAAGTGTTAACATGGACATACATCCATAATGTCTTTTTCTCCTCCCCTCTCATCAGAGCCACAGGCTTCTGGCATTCTGTTTTTATATAGGAAACCAGATTAAGTAAAACAGCTTCTTCCCATAAGATAAATCCTCCAGTGGCCAGTCTGGGGCAAGTCAGCTCCTCTTGTGCAACTACATACTCAATAGAACACTGTTAAAATTTCTTTTAATTGTATTTTTTTTCACAAATCCATTCCCAGAGCTTATAATACTCTTAAACGGTAAGCCAAGCAATTACAGTGGCAACTTTATTGAAACAATACCACTGCTCCTTGAGAGAAGGATTAAACAGGGCTCACGACAGCCGTCTGGCAAGGTGCTTAGCTCACAAGAGGTTGCCCAATGCCCAGGATCAACAGCTGAAAGAATGCTTTAGAGGGAAGGCACTGAACATCTTACTGATGCAGGTTTCAAGTAACCTTGCTGTAAGGGTTTGTAGCTTTATTCCATAGAAGCTCATGGATTCTGTTTTAGGAGGTGCTAAACCAATTGCCATTTAACAAGTGTGAGCTTTACTGGTTTCCCTTTTTCTTAGTCTGTTACTTGAGGCAGCATCTGGCATCTAGCAAGTTCTTGGGGTAGCAAAAATAAGACTATGTCCTGTTCTAATTCCATCTTAAAATTTAACGAGGCTGCATGTGGGGAATGAGAAGACTTAGTGGTGGAAGGTTGAAGGAGTTGTTCTTGGTTAAGTTCAGTGTACTTCATGACATTAATTCTGGCTTTATCTTTACTACTTGTGTGAACTTGGGCAAGTTACTTGAATTTCTCTGTTCCTCAGCCTCCTTATCTGTAAACTGGGGACAATAAGAAGAAGTAACTCTCAGGACTGTAATAAGGATTAACTGAGATAATGTTTTTAAAACACACATCAGAGGCCTGACACAAATCAAGGACTACATGAATATTAGCTACCGTTATCAGAATTTTTGTTACTCTTTTCCGCCTTGCTCACGTTGCACAAGTTGTTCTCAACTTTGTGAAAACCTTCCTTTCTCTACATTTGAGTCTATAAATGACGAGTTAATGGGTGCAGCACACCAACATGGCACATGTATACCTATGTAACAAACCTGCACGTTGTGCACATGTACCCTAGAACTTAAAGTATAATTAAAAAAAAAAAAAAGAAAAAAAGACTTGAGATGCCTTTGTGGCTCAAATGTAGAGAAAGAGAGAAACGTAGAGAAAGAAAGGCATCTCAAGTCTGTTACAGACTTCAGTTGCCTTTGTGGCTCAGTTTTCCCAGTTTGCCTGAAACTGAGGGGTTTCCAGGGATGCAAGGCATTCAGCAATAAAACAAGGAGAGACCTGGGCAAGCCAGGGTGATAAGTCACTCCACTTTTGGAAAGCTTCCATGTCTGTCTAATTCCCAGTTCTGGGATTTCTTCCTTAGACTAAGTAATCTTTCAAAAAACAGCCACTTCTGAGGCTTTTTCAAATTCACCTTGTTTCTGGAAAATCTTTAGCTCTTTCCCTTTATGCCATCATCTCTGCAGGTATGGGGCAGAAAAGGAAGTGTTGTGTTTCATACGCCAAGAGAAAGTCACATTTGTTAGGCATCCTCAGCTGCTTGGTTTTCAATTCAGGGCCTATAAATCATGAGCCCGGATGTCCGACAGGCTGGGAGGTGGACTGTGGAAAAGAATCACGATAAACTGAAATGACTTTTTGCCATTGGCTTGGCCAACACACCTTGCCAAGCGGTTTTCCCCTCAATTTTAAACAAATCAGTGTTATAAAGGGAAATGTACTCCATATGTTGCTGATGCCTTTATCCTCAATTCACAAAAATGCCATCTTCTTAGAGAGGTAGAGTTTCCAGGAATTGTTTGGAATCTTTTTCCTCAGAGAAAGGACCACTTGAACAGTCACAAATAACTAAGTTTCTTTTCATGGTTGTTGGTGAGGATAATAACATCTGATTTTGGTTTCTGCTACAAATGGCCCCAAATGCATTTTCTTCTAACCTTTTAGAACCTTTCATTCCAAAGTATGACTTTATTGCTTTCCAAGGACTACAGGTTTTCTGTTTTGCTCACTTCCAAGTTTACCTGAATTTAATAGAGGTCAACAAAACCCTGAAAGGCTCAAGTATTTTTATTAGTGGAAAGAAAGTCACAAACCAAGAGTATTACTTCTATTTACTGATAGAATCAAAATGCTTTTTTCCCCCACCAGCCTTGGTTTGGTAGACGTAAATCATCATTAGGAAGATAGAGAGGTAGGAAATATTATCCCTATGTTGCTGACTATTTTTCTAAAGTCATTCTGTTAAAAAGAATAAAACTACTTAGTTTGACCTTATAATTCTCTGTATCCCACATTCTCTCTCTCTCTACTCTCAAAGTAAAATTCACCTTTTTCCTATGATTGCATCAATTTGCTGCTAAGTTGTGATGTGATTCTGTTTGTCAATGGTCTGAGGACCAGATAGGTCTGAAATCCTTTGCCATTTATCAGTCGGAGCTCCACTCCCACATCCCCCAGGTATTAGGTCACCTCCATTTGTTTGTCTGGTGAGAACTGGCTTCCTTTTCCAAGGCTGGAGGCCAGATTGGTTCAACACCAGAATAGGAACCTGGAACTGACATTGGTTTTGCAGATGTGCAAAAGAATCCCAGGAGTTTTGAAAAAGGAAAGGCAAGAAAGGGTTTTGAGAAGAGAAAAGAAAGGGTTTTCAGAAGGCTGAAAACAAAACAATTAATCATATGGTGACTATTACATTTGTTTCTATTAGTGACTTACTTTCCCTGTGTTTTCAGACTCTAGTTCAATTTCCTTTTTATGTAACTACTGAATAACGATCACATTTTGGGGGGCTTTCTCTTGTTTGCTGTTTCTTCAAGTCTGAAGCTTTCAAATTGTCTCCTTACTTCTAAACCAGAAAAGGAAGTGATTTCATATGTGAGATAATGAGGTGAAAAAGCAGGACTGACCACTGTGAAGATTTGCAATTGAAAAAATAATTTAGAAAATAGTCTTGGAATTGTCACAATAAGTTGCCTATAGTGATAATTTTTTCAAGGCCCTCCCCGCCACCATTTATAGTTTGAGAACATATTTGCCTTTTGGTACCCATTAAGAGTTCCAAAATGGTGGATTTCATCACCTTTGGGTAAGACCCTAGAGTGGAGCCAGAAATTCCATCAAGAAAATAAAGTATATATTTTTTCTACCTCACATTTACCTACTTCTTCAAGATATTATGACTTAAAGCAGAAGTTTCCAGATTCTTAATAGTGCAGGAAGCATTGACCCTAGACTCATAGAATCTGATTTTGGATATTAACTTTACCACTTAGCCATTTGTGTGAATGTGGGCTAGTTATTTAATGTCTCTAACACTGTCTCACCTATAAAATAGGAATAATCATAATAATATTAATAACACACATGCCTGGTCCACATGTTAGCACACCTGTGCCTGGCACAAACATTATTGTTAACAGCCAACAGACTGGCTGCTCCTCCTGACAGTAGCGGACCAAGTGGATTAAACTCATGGAAGGTTTGTGAAAAACCTCTTTCTTTATGCTTGAATTTCCACAGCTTCGGTTCATTAAATGCTATTTGGAATTTTGCTTATGGGCCACTGACAACTTAGCTTAGTTTAACAATGTCCCTTTTATTTGGACATAACTGACATTCCTTAAAATATACATAACTTTATTATGTTTCTGTATTAAATCCTCCTATTGGTGCTTGGAGGGAATGGAGATAGTGGAGTGGGCTTATTTTCTATGCCCTGTGGTTCCTGCTCAGTCACAACCTGTTCCTCTGCATGATGCCATTTCCTTTGTGGGCAGGGCAAAGAGAATATCTGGTGAGTAGCCCAGGCAAAAGTCTGGGAAATATCCCAGTTCCCTGGATGACAGTGTTGCTGCTTTGCTCTGGGATTCCCAAGCCATCTTTTTCTAGTTTAACATATAACCCAGAATTTTGTTTCAGTGATACAACCTTTTTAGTGTTAAATGTGTGTGCACATGCACACATACATGCATGCATACTCTTGACGAAACGCAGAGTTAAATGGCATTTGAATGAGTGTATGGTTTAAAAAATTTATACTGGCTATTTAAATAGCAAGTATAGTTCTGAGATTCCCCTGTCCCCTCCAAAAAGTAAAAAGGCTGATAGCTAGGTTCTCCTCACACATGAGAAGAAGGGAGTTGGCTCTTAAAAGGAATTTTCTTATGCGTCACTATCTCTCTTTAACTGTGTCTTGATAGGAAAATTCTTTGCATCTAAGCTTTGTTCTTAAAAACATTTAGAAAAACATTACACCAAAACACTCATCTTCTGGGCAGAAATTAATTTTAATCACTGATAATGCCTCTGTTGCTATTCACAACACTGATGTGATCACACAGGTCAAACCAAATAGATATGGGGTCAGATTCAATGTGGAGAGGCATGTGACATTCTGTGGATACTAGTTTTTGGCTAAATTCCTCATAGAAACATCTTTTGATTGCTTTATTGCCTTCTTTAAAAAGTGGAGTGAGATTAATTCCTGAAAACCAGGATTTCTTTTAGAAAATAGCTCTGCAAAATTTATTTGCTGTAATTTGAGTCAATAAATATTTATTGAGCACCAACTGTAAGCCAGAGACTGCCATGCTTTGGAAACCCAATTATGTCCTGTACTGAGAGAGTTTATGTTCTGATGTAGAAGATAGACATTAAACAGGTCATTACCAGTATGATGCGGGGTTGGACAGGGACTATGGAAGGGTGGAGTGTGAGACTGAACTCAATATAGAGCAGATGTCCTCCAACTTTCATGTGTATGTGAATCTCACGAGAGTTTGTTAAAATTCAGGTCCCTAGGCCCTGGGTAATTCTGATGTGGGTGGTCCACAGGCCACATTTGGGGAACACTGACATAGTGGGTCAGGGAAGGCTGCCTTGAGAGTGAACCAAGGTTGAAAGGATGAAAAGGAATTGTGTTTCTAACTGGTGGCTGGAGAACGAGCCATCTAGGCAGACAGGAAGAACAAAAAGGCCAAGGAGGCCAGAAGGGTAGGCTGCATTCTTTGGTCAGGGCAGGGGCGGGGGTGCTCAGCCTGCTTATCCAGGGGCAGAGCCTTGGTGGTGTCGCTTCCATGGGTTAGTCTAAGGAAGGTAACATTTAGGGTTGCATTCTCAGGTGAGCATTTGGAAAGCAAGGCCTAGTTTTCCAGGAAATACTTCCTAATACCAAAAAGGAAAGAAAAAAAATGGAAAGAAAGAAAAAGAAAGTATGCACCCCGGGTCTAATTTCACCCTCAGACTATTCCCACTACTGGAAGTGAAGTGGTTGGAAAATGCCTTTATAAGCAAAATTTGGTGTTATAATTAGAAAATTATCTCTCCCTAGAACATTTTGTGAAATTCTGCCGTGAGGTGTCAACAGGTCCTTGTGCGGCCCTATCCAGCAGAGATCAACTAACATGTAAAATACAACAGGCTTCCAAGAAAGCCACTGTAAAATCCCAAGTATGTGAAGGAGTGTGGTGTGCTTGCCAGTATGGTTTTTCCGGAAAAGAAAAATTCTTCAGGGATCAAAGAAGGGTGGAGGAAGTGGGCTCCAGCCTCGGGTGGAAGGTTTTATCATCAGAATAATTCAAGCTGGTGATTTTCTGGCAAGGCAAGTCAATGGGCCAAGTTAGAGAAGTGAGTGTCTTAGCTTTTGATGTGGGGCAAAGAGGAATGGAGACCCAGTAATGAAGGAGAAATGAGGAATTAGGGACAGGCGCTCCCCCTGAGTTATGTCTCTGACCACAGTCTGTCTTGAGGCATCTGGCATCTTCTTCAGTTTCCAGTTCTAGGACAGAACTCACTCAGTGCATGCACCCTTGGATGCCTGCTCACCACATAAGCAGTGACGTCTTTGAGAAGTGGTTGAGGATGATGTAGCGGTAGCACCATTAACACTCTGTGATTTTCCCTTATTATTATTATTTTTTCATGGAGTGGAAATCACACTAAACCAAAGGAAAAAAGAAATCAGACACAGTAGTCTCTGGAATGTGTGCTGTTGAACGGTGAACGATGAGGCAAAGAAGGTGCTGGGTGGAGTTCACAGCTAAGAGGGTAGCTCTGGAGTAAGACTTTTAGGCCCAAATCCTAACTGTCCCACTTAGTGGCTGTGTGATTTTGAAGTGGTCACCTAACCTCTCCCTGCCTCAGTTTCTATATCTGCCAAAAAAAAAAAAAAAGAGTAACAGTATCTGTCTCATAGGGTTGTTGGTGGGATTACTTGAATGAAACATAAGGCTCTTAGAGCAGTATCTGCACATAGTAAGTGCTCAATTAAGGTTAACTATTATTTTATTAAACATATATACATGGACAGAGACTAGCAGGTTTTTAATCTTATTAATTTTCTTACTTGTTTTATTTATTTTATGTGTTTCTTACTAGATGGCACTTTCTCCAGTTTTGTCTCTGGAAGCGTCCCAAGTTCGGCAGGGCATGGGCGCAATCATGTGATCCTCTGTCTTCCCTAAACTCTTCCCTAGCAAGCAGGGACCAAAATTAAAAGGAAGCAAGGGACAGCCCAGTGACTTTTTCCTAAACACACCTGCCACGCTCGTCAGGGAGGGTTGAACACCTACACTTCCTAAGGAGTAATGGCTAGTTATAGGCGGAAGCAAGGAGGACAATGGTTAGCTAACTGAGGCTTTGAAGCTCCTTGGTTTTACCACTAATATGAAGCAGACAGCTCCTTAGTTGGATGTGAAGTCAAACCAACACCTGGTGCCCTCTGAGGGCTTGAGAGCCTGATTATTCAGCCCTGAAAGTGCTGTACCGTACCTTTCCTCAGACCAGTGCAGCTCTGCCCTCTTAGTGTGTCAGCAATGGTAGTGAGAAGTGGGTTAATTTACTGTGTGTGTTTTGATAACTGAACATGTTTCCCTTTTCACAGGGCCTGCTAGAGAGACCAGGGCCTTAGATGTGGCCTCCGTCTCACAACTGCACAGCATGTCTTCATACATATTCAGGGTATTCTCTTCACCATACTACATTTCTCTTTTCTGTCCTTAGTTCCCATTTAACTCATCTTCTTCACTTACTTTCATCTATTTTATCTTACTATGTTATTTGTGTCATTGTAAGTTGATCCAGATCCTTTCGGAACAAGGAAGGTTAAACATTTGAAAACACATATATAGATCAATCCAAGGCACTGATCGTCAAAACTAGATTGGTGTAGCTCCTTTACTTACATTTAGCTCACCTTCTGGGCGCTCTATGAGAATGTTCCTTTTGCAGTGATTTCAAGAAAACCCAATATTACTCATGAACAGTAAAGTTTATAAACCTTTCTTAAGTAGTTAATAAAATCTACCATTGCAGAGCTGTAAAGGACAGAGCTGAGTTATTTATTTAGAAATGATATGAAAATTTGCACATCAAGTGACTGAATTGATGTCATTTATGTTTTATAGTGAAGGCAGCTGACAAACTCTGGACTTGCCAGTCCTAACAAGCCAAGGAGTCAGAACTGTTTATTATGATCAAAGATAAAGGGCATTTGGTAACAACACAAGGCTATCAGTCTGAAAACATGTTTAAAGTTTTGGAATTCTAGTGCTGGAACTCTTTTTAGGGTTTGGCAATGTTTCTCTGTTTTTCCTTAGGAGAATGACTACATCAGATATGGTTAGCACCTTCTGTTTCAGAAAATGACTGAACATCCAGTTCTCCTGAGCTGGGTTCTAGGTAAGGAATAAATAATAGAAAAAAACCACCCTGGGAACAAAGCTGGTTTTCATTGAGAAAATTTCCTCTGCTTTTAAAAATAAGATTATGTTAGGAAAATAGAAGACCTGAACCAGAGATTAACAGCCTTTCCTACTGTCAAAAGTTCACACTGTCACTATTTTTCCAGTACTGAGGAGGGCAGGCAGAAACACAAACCTGTGTGGTCTTTTTTGTGGGGTGTACGGTGGAGTGGGGTGAGGTTGTACAGAAGGTGAGATGCTGTCGCCCTTTCCTTTTCCAAAGTGTGTATCCAGGCTACATATTTTTCCTAACAGTAATTTATTTACCTGTCTCTCAGTTCACTGTGGTTATACTTAAGGACCATACAACTTGGATCTTTTTCTAAAAATACCTAAGATATTTGTGAAAGTGTAGAATAGAAAGAGATACAAAAATGTAATGTACGTTAAGAAAAAAACTGACATTGAAAAATAGGTATTATTAATTATTTATCATCATATTTGTTCTATGCTGGGAAAATGTTAAACTTGGATGAACTAAATTAATAACATAATTATTTATCTTTTATTGTGTTCATTATGAGTCCCCCAAAAAATATCGTACCTGGGGGCAGGAGTTTATTCATCCTCAAAACAGGAGCAAAGTCTCCCTGCTTCTTATAAATAAGTGAACTTTTGAGATCTTCTCATTTTAGGAACATGAATCATTGTCTTTTTGTGCTGACTGTTATGTAAATCAAGTGATCCGTCATGCATTAGAGTTTTATCAGCCAGTATTATGATAGATATCTCTCTTGGAACCTTTAGAAAAATTGTAGCATGAGGCTTTCTCAGCATGCAAATAATTCAAGTACAAAGAAAGGGAGAGAAATAAATAAAATCAAGGGGTTTGCTGTCCCTTCTTCTGGATTCCAGTGCTCTCTTTACATTAAGGTGAAGGCAGCATGTAAGTTCTAATAGAGAAAGAATACAAATAACCTTTCTATTTGCCACTGGGACGAGTTCCCAATGGCATAAATCAGTAGTTAGAAGCTCAGAACATAGATTGCCTATAGAAACGGGGGAAGTTGGACATTAGGCTGGCCCTCAGAGGCCTACTTAATTCATAACAGAGGCTCCATAAATTTGTTAAATGAATAAATTAACTTTTACATGATTCACCAATCTGGATGTACATCAAAACTACCTGGGGATTCTAATGGGAAACTGGGTTTTTGAATTAAAAAACTCCACCATTACCTTGTTTTGTGGGGGCTGGAAGAAGAATAACATATAGGCCAGAAGAAAAAAAAGTGTAGAGAAAGATGTCTTCTATTTCTGAGGTACAGAGTCACACCTGTCAAATTTGAAAGATACATTTCTTGCCGGGCTCCTCTCCTCCTTGCAATATGTTCTTCCCCAAACTCCTGGACATCTAGTCCCTTCCTGCTGCCCTAAGCTGCCTGCTGGGTACTTCCCCTAGGACTGCCACCCTGTTCATGGGATCCATGTTCAAAATTGCCTGGCTCAGCCTCTCCTCTCTCCAATCAATTAAAACTCCTGCTTTATCAGTGACTCTCCAAGTGGGTGAAAGAAAGAAAAGCCCTCAGCACTCCTAGAGGTGCACTTTATAAGACTTACAAAGTATGCACTTTATAAGACTCAGATTGGTACTCTGGAAGTGTAGTAATGCAGAGCAACCCAGATTGTTCAGAGTCTGCAGGGCTTGGAGAATGGACCACACCTGACAGCAGGAAAGAGTGAGGGCTCAGTGGGCCAGCGCTGGCAGGAAGCTGACCCTAAGACTGCTCCAAGGAGCAGGGACTGCTGCTCTGTGTAATCTGACCCTGCTATTAACTACTATCGCTGCATATTTTTTCTTTTTGATATAAAATATATAAGCCTTGTCCTTCTGACAAGGCTGTAAAATCTTTGAGTGTAGGAAAATCCTACATGTAGTACCGCTTTTGCTTTCCCTTTAAAGTGTTAAGGCACTAAATAGATTCTCTTTGAGCTGAATTGGGTTCTTGGTTATCTGGTGGGATTCATTTTATTCAGTCAATTTTTGGACAATCTTTAAAAAAAAGTGAATGAGAAAAAAATCATTCTTAAAGTATAATTTTTAGTACATAATTATGTATCTGTAGTTACATTTTACCTAATTATATATGTAAACATTTTACATAATTGTGTAAAAAATACAGGTTTTTATTAACATTACATATCTAATTTTAAGGGTTCTAAAATTCTGGCACATCATGAAAGAAGCTAATTTAGTTATGATTCTTTTTGTTTTAAGATAATGTTGAAAACATTTAATGACAACTTTCTCTTAGAACTTTTGGCAACCAGGCATTTAATTAAAAAGTAGATGAGAAGTGAGTAAAAAATATATCCACTGTGGAGAATTTCTTTATAAGTTTTAAATAATTAGAGAAACACAGGTTGTCTAGGAGTGAGGGTTGAGAATCTTGAATGGGTCATTTCAACAGAGAGATCACTGAAAGCAAACTTTGGTGCTTTCCACATGCCTCTTAACTTTTGCTGGGCAGGCCTGACAAAGAAACGTGCAGGGCCCTGTTTCAGTATTGCAGTTGACAGTTCTGGTAACCAAGACAAAGTCAATATTAAATTCTACTAATAACTCCTGTATTACTGCCTTGTAATAGACTTTCTCCTTTTTAACAATGTGACACAGTCAAGTATTTCGGACTCATTGTCTGCAAAGTGCAATATGGTCTGTGAAATAACGGCAATAGAATGAGGAAAAATGATGTTTCTTCTCCCAATTAGGACAACCCCTAGTGGTCTCAATCCAGTGATATTTGCATCAGTTTTCCTTGCCTCTGCATTTAACATCTTTCTTGTGGAGGGGTAGAGTGTAGAGGTTAATAGCATGACCTCCAGAGCCAGCTGCCGGGGCTGTTCTCCTGGCTCTGCAATTTACCGTCTGTGTGACTTCTCTGTTTCAGTTTTGTTGTCTGTAAAATGGGAAACAGCGCAAATCTCATAGCTTGTGAGACATAAATCAGTTAATACAGCACCTGCATATGCTTCCTTAGAGTCTAAACAGAGCAGCCAGACTGATTCTCTTAAAATATGACTCAGATCACATCACTTTTCTGCTCAACACCCTCACTAGTTCCTTATCATCATTAGCATGAAAATCAAGGTCTTGCTGATGCATTATGAGATCCTACATATTGAGGATTCCTGTTTGACTTCAGCTTCTACCATTCTTCCCCCTTGCTTACTAAGCCCTAGCCTCACCAGCTTCCTTGCTTCAAACACACCAAACCATGCTCCCCGTTCAGGATATTTGCATGGGCTTTTCTCTCCTCTTGAAATCTTTATAGCTCACTTCCTCATTTCCTTTAGGTCTTACCCTGAAGCCTTCCTTGACGATGTCTGTAAAAAAGCAACTCCACCTAACAATGCTTTCTATATTTTTCTCCACAGCCCTTTACACCATCAGATACATTCTGCATATACTTATTTGCTTGCTATCTCTGACTCCTTACTAGAATGTGAGTTTCATGAAGGCTCAGCAACTGAAACAATGCCTCAGGCATAGGAGGTACTGAATAAGCATATGTTAGATAAATGAATTGATAAATGAATGAATAAAAGTACTTAGAATAGCACCTGACACACCTGACATTAGCTGTCATTGTCATCATGATCATCATCACTCATAGGAATTGAAATCTCCCCTGTATTGCCCCTGGAATATTAGTAGTCAAAAACATGTTGATTCAATTGGAAATGATAACTTATCTTTATTTATGTTCTCTTTGGACACTAGTCAGTCCTTAGCTACAGTTACTAGAGGCAACTAGACTCCATGTGAATTTTGCTGCTTATATTTTATTGCATGACAATGATGGTTAAGACCTGGCTTAAGCAAAAGTGTGATGCACATTAAGTTCAGCATACTTCATCTCTCTTTCCGCACTTTTCTTCTTTTTGTGGGCTTTCTGATACTCAGACCAAGGCTCTGTTTCTCCCATTATGGGGAGAAGTATCTTACAGACAAACTCAGAGTTGTTTGTTAATGACTTTAAGTATCATATCTCAGGAAGGTATAAATTTCATGACAGGGCACTAGAGAGGGTAACGCTTAGCGCGAAGTTTAGAATATCTAAGAGTGGATGCTGTTGATGTGTGGTAGGGCTGGGAGACAGTTAGCAGAAGTCTTTCTATTGCCTTTTAAATAACATGATGAAGGAGACAACGTCTTAGGTTCATGCATAGTTAGTGGCTTTTATTACCTCATTCTTCATCACAGTCTCCTTCTGAACAACAAAAATGTGAGAGGGCAGAGGAAAATAATGGGTCCCAGTAATATCAAAGTGCTTTCTAATTAAGTTTTTCATTCTTTCATGTAAAACTTGAAATAGTTTTCCATATTATAACTATAGTGAAAAGAACATGGCATTGTGAATTAGAAGTCCTGGCCCTGTCTCCAATTAAGAAATATTAATATTTCCCTGAAAAGGCCTCAGTGAGGCATGCATGGAGGATGATCTTCCAGATCTAAAATTAATGGTTTCTAGAGTTATATAACTCCAGAAGTTGGAAGTTGATAGCTGAGAGATTCAGAAACAGACTGGAAAAAGACTCCACAATTCAAGAAAATAATTAAACTACTTTCAAGAGGACAAAATTAGGAGGATAACACCTCTTACTCAGTGAAAGCTCTGCTTACTCTAAGTTCCTTTTTTGTACTACAGACTCTGGGGCTCCAAGAAGTGGAGGAGAATGCAGAT
The DNA here is from genome assembly GCF_000951045.1 of Mandrillus leucophaeus. Classification (NCBI taxonomy): domain Eukaryota; kingdom Metazoa; phylum Chordata; class Mammalia; order Primates; family Cercopithecidae; genus Mandrillus; species Mandrillus leucophaeus. The sequence goes on from NW_012106564.1 coordinate 1,975,192, forward strand.
CCCTGTGGGCACGTGTTGTGTCTCATTGATAACAAAATACTCCATTGCCAAACGACATGCCTCTCTTTCTCTATTAAGGAAAAATCTCACCCATTATGTGTATGGGTAAAGCTTTCTAAGGGAAAGTTTGTACTGTGACCACCCATATTTTGTTTGGCTCTGGTTAGCACCATTATTTTTCTCCTTTTATGTTTTAAACGGGGTGAAATTTGCAAGCAGAAAGGAAAACACAAACCCAAGATCTTTTACTATATATGTGTTTTGTGAAAAGTAAATTGAAACCAAATGAATTCAAGACTGACCTTTTTCTTAATAGACTAAACTAAAAATGAGTGTGTTTCCCAGTTCCCTCAGTTGGGGCCTTGCTATGATTTTAGATGCTCTCTCAGTGAGCTGTGAGTGACCTCTGGTCCTTACAAGAGGAAAAGAAATTCATGCTATTGTCTGGATATTCCTCTTGTTTTGCTTTTCATGGTTTAAACAAGTCCTTCTGACGTTAGGAGCCTGACGCAAAATCATGAAGCTATGGGGGGAAGAGTGGGAAGGCCTATACATGGGAAGCTACTAGAACTTTCCAAGTGTAAGTCAGACAGCCCACATGTAGAGATGGAACTTCCAGAAAATAACAAGAATGTGGTCCAAATATCCAGCACACACACGGCCAGGGTGTGTGTATGTGTGCAAACACATGTGTGCACACAACACAACTTAAAGGATGACTCAGCCATGTTTTGGTAGTGACAGCATGTCTAAGTCTGGGCCTTTCAGATTTCATAATCAGCTGATTTAAGAAATTTCAAAAACAGTCATCTTTTCTCTTGAGATTTTGGTAAAGGTGGTAAAAATGGAGAAAAGGCAGCCAAATGGGTTTGGCAGAATTAGGAGTATTCTTTCTGATTTTCAGCTTTGGTGGTTTGGAGGTTAAGCCCACCGAGACAAGTAAGTAACAAAGATGATATTTGAACACTTCTCTCCTCTCACAGTAGAAGGTGGTGAGAAACTTGCTGCTCATCTAATAGGTGACTTCGCGTACCAAGTGGGCCCAGTGAGGGTGCATGTCTATGCGGTGAGAGAGTGGGCCTATGACTGTCTGTCTGTCTGTGCTTGTCCCTCTTCTGTGAGCACCACCTATGGAGCCTGGAGCATACCATTTCATGCTAGTTCTTTCTTTTTTTCCTTCTGAAAAAAAAAAAGCAACAGGATACATGTGCAGAACGTACAGGCTTGTTACATAGGTATACGTGCATTTCATGCTATTTCATGCTCTGCATCTATAAAGATGAGGGAGTTTCCACGAGAATCTCTCAGCTTCCCTGTGCCCTCATACCTTGTCATTAGCATCTTGGTTCTCAGAGCAGCAGTTTTGATATCACTTGGGAGTTAGTTAGAAATGCAGAGTCTCAGGTGTCAGTCCAGACAGACTGCGTTGGAGTCTGCCTTTCATGACATCCCTAGATGACTCATGGGCACATTAGCACAGGGGAGGCACTGCTCTCTAATCTTGTTTTTCATTCATCTAATTATTTCATCAACAGTCAGGAATTTCAGCACACATTATGAGCAGAACTCTGTATTAATTATGACTAGACTGTTTAATCTGTACTTATGTTAAAAAAGACTGTATGTGTAAGAGTGTGTGTGTGTGTGTGTGTGTGTGAGGTGGAGGGGACAGAGAGAGGTTAGCAATAGTTATTCAGAATGGAGAATTTACTTGATTCTTAACATTTTGTGATTAAAAGTTTTTAGCTCGGTTTTTTCCCCCTTAGAATGGAAAATTAACTATATTTTTGGTTAGA
>NW_012106564.1:1977037-2002743 GCF_000951045.1 Mandrillus leucophaeus
GCTCTCTAATCTTGTTTTTCATTCATCTAATTATTTCATCAACAGTCAGGAATTTCAGCACACATTATGAGCAGAACTCTGTATTAATTATGACTAGACTGTTTAATCTGTACTTATGTTAAAAAAGACTGTATGTGTAAGAGTGTGTGTGTGTGTGTGTGTGTGTGAGGTGGAGGGGACAGAGAGAGGTTAGCAATAGTTATTCAGAATGGAGAATTTACTTGATTCTTAACATTTTGTGATTAAAAGTTTTTAGCTCGGTTTTTTCCCCCTTAGAATGGAAAATTAACTATATTTTTGGTTAGAATGGAGAAAGCCCTGTGCTCAGAGTGCAAATGTATTTGAGAAAGTAAAATAAAGCCTAAGAAAGAAATATCTCTAAAAGTTCTTTGAGTTGAAGCTCTCGGATAATTTCTCATAGTATTATCTGGTGTTAATTATATCCATGTAAAATAACCTTTGATCACCTGTCTATCCAAAGCGCAGTGCTAGGTTCTGCAGAGGACAGAAACATCATAGGATTCTGTGATGTGAAAGCAGGAAGAGGAATGTGGACAGATTTAGTCCCTCTAAGCTCTTTACCGTACCGTACAGATGAGAAGACTAAGGCAGAGACAGGCTATGATTTACAAGTCCAGTGTCTTCCTTTAGATAACCTAAAGGCAGAGCTAGGCCTAGAAATCATGTCTTGGAAGGTAGATTAGGGGCACTGAGGATCAGTTCAGAGACTGTTGCAATAGTTCAGGTAAACGTTAATGAGGGCTTGCTCAAGTGTTGATGGTGTGAGTGGAGGAGAGCATATAGATGAGAGAGAAATTGCTGGAGTAGAGTCTCTAGAACTCAGACAATTCTTGGCTGTTGGGTAGTAGCGAAGTAGAGAAGTGGCTCTAGAGTTTGGATACATATGATGGAGAGAGTGGTATTTTAATGAACACATGCAGTGTATGGTGAGAGGAAGTTTTAGTTTTGAATTTATCACATGGAGAAACCCAGGAGCTAGCCTATAACTAGTCTACCAGTGGCACTTGTTTCTGCTTTTCACATCCTCCCTCATTTTGGTGGTCCTTCTCTACTTCTTCAAATTTGACTTATCTTCCCCTCTTCTATGGAGCATTCCTTGACTATAAAACTTCACCGTACTCCTCCTCTAATGCTCGGAGCTCACGTTAGTGGCATCACTTTTGAGTACCTATTGTTAAAAGCTGCAGGTGATCTATTTTATTCATCATTAACACTGACATTCGTCATTCAACAGTCTCAGTCATGCAGCATACATTCTAATAGGAAAGACACATCATAAATAATAAATATACATACAGTACATACACAGAGCAATTTCAGATGGTGACAAGTGCTATAGAGAAAATCAAATACAGTGATGTGTTGGAGCCTGGGGGCTAGTATTGTATTAATCTTTTAATGGAGTGGTTTAGCTTCTAATTGTGTATGTTTTCTCTCTCCAACTAGAATGTAAGGAAATTGAGGGCAGATATCCAGCTTTCTGTTACTTTGGCATCCTTCATAATTTCCTTTTGAATCAGTGAGTGACTTGAACACTTACTCTAGATCCTTCTCTGACATGAATTCTGCTATTTCTCTTACACAAATATTTGTATTCTGAGCTGGCCAGGTAGCACTAGTGCTATCAGTAAGAAGAAAAATACACATTGTGGAAGACAGTGTGGCGATTCCTCAAGGATCTAGAACTAGAAATACCATTTGATCCAGAGATCCCGTTACTGGGTATATACCCAAAGGATTATAAATCATGCTACTATAAAGACACATGCACACGTATGTTTATTGTGGCACTATTCACAATAGCTAAGACTTGGAACCAACCCAAATGTCCATCAATGACAGACTGGATTAAGAAAATGGAATACTATGCAGCCATAACAAATGATGAGTTCCTGTCCTTTGCAGGGACATGGATGAAGCTGGAAACCATCATTCTGAGCAAACTGTCACAAGGACAGAAAACGAAACACCGCATGTTCTCACCCATAGGTGGGAACTGAACAATGAGAACACATAGACACAGGGCGAGGAACATCACACACCGGGTCCTATTGTGGGGAGGGGGAGGGGGAGGGATAGCATTAGCAGAAATACCTAATGTAAATGACGAGTTGATGGGTGCAGCAAGCCAACATGGCACATGTATACCTATGTAACAAACCTGCACATTGTGCACATGTACCCCAGAACTTAAAGTATAATTTAAAAAAAAGAAGAACAATACAATTTGGTATGAACTGGGTTATAAATTAGGAAGTGAAGAAGAAATGCCCAGATGTGTATCCACAAATATTTCCAAAGGAATTGGTCTTCCGAGATGTAAGCAGGTGCACTGAATCTTGAGTATCTCATGTCTTTTAAGACTTTGATCGGTGAGAATTTGTAGCCCTGATTGTTAGAATTGTTTATTTTTCAAGCTAGAGTCACTCCGAGGTGCTGGAAGAGTCTAAAATCACCTTTCTAGTGCCAAAGCATTTTCAGTTAACTCCCCAAAACATGCTTTTATCTCAGCTTCCCCCATCTCTTTAGGCAATTCCAGCATTTTAAACAATTTGGTTGTTTCCCTTTTAACTTCTTAGTCTGACTAATTTAATTCTGAGTCATAAACTTACAAAGTTTATTAGCAGATCTAATCATGTCAAAGGTTTCTTTGTAGCAGCTACTCCTTTAATGTCTCCTGTAGTTAACAGGAAACATTTGTAGCTCAAATAGACACTCAAGTTCTTTGTGCTATTTTAAATTTTGTGTATATTTCAGGTGGGGATTATAGCAAACAGACTCAATTACAACATGTTATTTTTGTTAAACGTCAAAACTCAAGAAAAAAGTGGGTTTAAGAGGTTGATTGTGAAAGTATAACAAGGTAGATCTGAATCAGTTATACCTAAATCTGTCTCATGAATTACAAACTAATGCCTCTATTTCTGAAACTTCAGTTACGACCTTAAACTCTGGTAGTCATAATCTGGTGTGCGCATGGCTGGTTTTCGTTTCTGTTATGATGGTGCATTAACCGCGTAACACTGGGGACTGATGAATGGCTGCCCAGTGTCTCTGTGCCGGAGCCCTGGTAGATGGAATCTCCCACCAGCGGCGGCCATATGCAAACAGGCCTCCAACATCTTTGGTTCTGTGCTGTCTGCCTGTCCCCTCGAGGGATGTTCCCTCCAATCTGCTCTTCCATCTTTGGTTTCTCTCTTTGGCCCTGTTTCAAGCTGTCTTTCTACCTTAGATGTTGTTGGTTGCTATGGGTGAAAATATCCCAACTGTCAGACTTGTCCTCCTTGGTCCTGGCTTCTCCTAGTAGGGGCCCCTAGCAGATTCTTCCAACCCTTGAGTAGGGACCTGGAGAAGCTCTAAATCCTGTTAATCTTGAGAGTATTTGAAAGAAGAAGTTTTTCTTAAATATCCAGGAATGGAAAGTGCTACAAAAGTTGAAAGTTTTGATAGCTTCACTCTTTCTGTTTAGTCTATCAGATGTTAGGATAAACAATATTTAGAATTCTAGAATTCTAGAGTTTTTAATGAAAAAACGATTTACCTTTATACTCACCTAGCTCATACTCCTTACTTTGTTTTTTAATTTTTTTTTTTTTTAATTTTGCTTTTTGAGATTTTACTCTGTCGCCCAGGCTGAAGTGCAGTCGTGCAATCTTGGCTCACTGCAATCTCTGCCTCCCGGGTTCAAGCAATTCTCCTGCCGCAGCCTCCTGAGTAGCTGGGATTACAGGCACCTGCCACCGTGCCTGGCTAATTTTTGTATTTTTAGTAGAGACAGGGTTTCACCATTTTGACCATGCTGGTCTCAAATGCCTGACTCAAGTGATCTGCCCACCTCAGCCTCCCAAATTGCTGGGATTCCAGGTGTGAGCCACTGCTCCCAGCCTGTTTTTAAATTCTTTAACAAATTTTCAGTGATTCTTATGTGCCATGCTGGGGGGCAAGTATTCTAGATATAACAATGAACAAAATCTTTGGTTCCTGCTCCACAGAGGCTATATTTTGTGCAATACATATTAAAAAGAAGGAAACCAACAAATAAATGAATGATTAAACATTGTGGCAATGCTATGATAGAAACAAAAGTAGGAGGGAGAGAGGACCGGGAAAGCAGGAAAAAGGAAGGTGGGAAAGAGGGAGAGAGAGAGAGAGAGAGTAAGAGAAAAAGGAGGGAAGGAGAAGAGAGAACATACAAAATAAAAATAATTATTTTTATTTTTTATGGAGAAACCTGACCACTAACTGCAAATCTCACCCATGGTGGTAAAAAAATTCTTCAGTTTTCTCTTGGAATTTTTTGATACAAAAAACAAGAGACCATGACAATTGAATTATCTTAAGGCTTATGCTGGTTTATTACCCCAAAATGGCTTTTTAATTGTTTAAAAATCATTTATTCTTTCTCTTAAATTTTAACCATTTTCTTCTGATCTCTTAAGATTAACATGCTTTGTGGGGACCACTATGACTAATAGAAAATACCTCTTGAGTAATTTTTATTTTGATTACATGTTGAAATAATATTTCAGAACTATTGGCTAAATAAAATATATTATTGAAATTAATTTTACCTGTTTCATTTTACTTTTTAAATGTGACTGCCAGATAATTTATAATTATATATGTGGCTCTCATATTTCCATTAAGTAGTACTGCTATAGGATCTTGCTATGAAAATTTATTATTTGGTTGGATTGTGGTTTAAGATGAGTACTCTTAACAACTATTACTAAACAAAAGAAAATATTTGGTTGCAGAGGATGCTAATTATATTCCCTAACATCTGTCTTTTATAAGAGTTTACTGCAGCTTTTACTCCTGCCAGTAGCAAAAAATTTCTTGAGAACCAAGCAAGTATGCATTTTGCTCAGTTCTTAGCTTCCTTTCATGCTAGACATTTTTTATTATTTGGCTAAACTTTGTAAATCACCTAATCTTGTCACACTGAAGAATGCTGATCTATCAATAAAGCCTTGCAATCTTATATAAGATGAAGAGGTTAAGCACAAAGAATCTCTCAAAGGCACAAAGATTTGCAGGTAGCAAAGAATTGAAGAATGAGGAAGATAATTGATAATTTAGATTTATCAGGCATAAAACAAATACTGAAATTAACTTTTGATTTGACACATTTAGCTGGACAATTCTCTGATGTGATGATCATGTTAAATGCTATGAGGGAGAAGAAAAAGATCATATTCAAAGCGTGTACATGGCACCATGCAGTTCTTTTTTTCTTTTTTTTTTTTTTTTGAGATGGAGTCTAACTTTGTTGCCCAGACTGGAGTGGAGTAGTGCGATCTCGGCTCTCTGCAACCTCTGCCTCCCAGTTTCAAGTGATTCTCTTGCTTCAGCCTCCTTAATAACTGGGACTACAGGTACCATGACCAGCTAATTTTTATATTTTAAGTAGAGATGGAGTTTCATCATGTTGGCCAGGCTGGTCTCGAACTCCTGACCTCAAATGATCTGCCTGCCTCGGCCTCCTAAAGTGCTGGGATTACGGGTGTAAGCCACTGCACCCAGTCACTTTTTCTTTGTTGTAAGTACAATTTTCTATCACATGATAGTGATATGTTTTGAGAAATGCATCATCAGGCAATTTTGTCACTGTATGAACATCATAGAGTGTACTTACACAAACCTAGATGGCAGAGCCTACAACACACCTAGGCTCTAGGTATAGCCTATTCCTCCTAGGTTACAAACTTGTACAGCAAGTTTCTGTGCTGAATGCTGTTGGCAACTGTGACATAGTCGTAACTATTTGTGTATCTAAACATAGAAAATGTACAGTAAAAATACAGTGTAAAAGTATAAAAATAGTATACCTGAATAGGGCACTTTACATGAATGGAGCCTACAGGACCTGAAAGTGCTCTGGGTGCGTCAGTGAGTGAGTGGTGAGTGAATGTGAACACCCAGGACATTACTGCACATTACTGTAGACTTTATAAACATTGTATACTTTGGCTTCATTACACTTGTAAACATTATTTTTCTTCAATAATAAATTAACCTTAGCTTATTGTAACATTTCTTCCTTTTAATTTTTTAACTTTTTGAATCTTTTTAAATAACGCTTAGCTTAAAACATTGTACAGCACTACAAAAATGTTTCTTTCTTTATATCCTTATAAGCTTTTTTCTATTTTGAAATTCTTTTATCTTTTTACTTTTTAGACTTTTCTTTTGTTAAAAACACAAACACACACATTAGCCTAGGCCTACACAGGGTCAGGATCATCAATATCACTGTTTTCCACACCCACATCTTCACATCTTGTCCCACTGGAAGAACTTCAGGGACGGTAATACACGTGGAACTGTCATATCCTATGCCTTCTTTTGGAAAACCTGCCTGAGGCTGTTTCACAGTTAACTTATTTTTATATATTTAGAAGGAGTACACTCTAAAATAAGGATAAAAATGATCTGCCTGCCTCAGCCTCCTAAAGTGCTGGGATTACGGCTGTGAGCCACTGCACCCAGCCACTTTTTCTTTGTATAGTAAATACATAAACAATAGCATAGTCATTTACCATCATCGAATTTTATGAACTGTACATAATTACATGTGCTATACTTTTGTTTTTGTTTTTGTTTTTTTAGATGGAATCTCGCTCTGTTGCCCAGGCTGGAGTGCGGTGGCACAATCCTGACTCACTGCAACCTCCGCCTCCTGGGTTCAAATGATTCTCCTGTCTTAGCCTCTCAAGTAGCTGGGATTACAAACACGTGCCCCCATGCCTGGCTAATTTTTATATTTTGAGTAGAGACAGGGTTTTTAGTCAGGTTGGTCAGGTTTGTCTCGAACTTCTGACCTCAAATGATCTGCCTGCCTTGGCCTCCCAAAGTGTCGGGATTACAGGCATGAGCCACTGCGCCCCGCCATGTGCAATACTTTTATACCGCTGGCAGTGCAGTAGGTTTGTTTATACCAGCATTGCCACAAACACCTGGTTAATATGTTGTGTTATGATGTTACAATGGCTACAACTTCACTAGGCTACAAACTTCAGCTCTATGGTGGTGTTATGGTACTACTGTAATATATGCAGTCTGTGGTTGACCAAACGTCTTTATATAGCTCATGACTGTATAGTACCTGGGACTTTTTCCCAGGCAAAACCTAGAATAGTCTTGAGGCAAACAGAAGAACACATTTGACTTGCTAAGGCAAAATGCAGTGTGATCAATTGTTCATTCAAATGGTTTTGTTACTGTTCCTGATTTTGATAGTAAATGAAAAAAGGAGCGGGAACAAAATGGAAAAGAAAAGATTGCCCCAAGGCAAAAGAGACTTGTTACCAGGGAATATACAAATGTCCATTAAACTCAATATTGGTTTAGATATGGCCATAATATTATTTTCTCAGCCTACTATCCATTTTTCTATGGCTGTTTGAGATATCCTTGGTTTTTGAGCTACAGAAGGTTTCATGTGTTTTAGACAAGGTAAATGCTGGTTGTTGAGGAGTTATTGATTAAAACTGGGCTTGCGAGCATCCTGTATCATGGATGCGTGTAGTTTCTGCCGGTTTTCATAATTGAATTACACTTGGTGGTGGTGGTGGTTGTGGCTGGTGTGTGTGAGCAGGGGTTGGTGGTGAGAGAGGGAGGAAAGAGGAGAGTAAACATCTGGCCCAAGTACTGAGGCTTTCCTATCACCTGGAAGAGGAATGCGACACCTTGTAACTCAATTCTTCTCTAAGTACCTCCAGGAATAACGTAATTTCATTAACAAGTAGTCATTTTTAGGCTTTAAAAGGGCTTTTCTGCAAGAAGAAAGCATTGCTATTCATTTGTTGTAACATTAACAGTTGGCAATTTAATCCCATCCCTTTGGTAACATTCTCTTGAAACGTTATAATAAAGCACACTGGAAAACTAATAACAAAATCTGGGTTCTGTTCCTAATTAGCTGTTTGGTTTCAGGAAATCAACTTTACCTCTCTGGGCCTCAGTTACCTTACCTGTGGAAAGAGAGGGCTTGGATTACTAGAGGCTTTTTTTTTTTTTTTTTTTTTTTTTTAAAGCTCATTGCTAATTCTTCCCTTTGAATGAGGCCCCATGAGGGTGGCTGGGTGGCAGTGAGGTAGGTAGAGAGTGGTCTGAGGTGCCAGGAACAGAGTTAGCAATCCTGTGTACTGGCCCACCTGGGGGTCTTATAAAAAGGCAGATTCTTGGGTGAAGCCTGAGTCTCTACATTTCTTCTAAGATGATCCCAGGTGGTGCTGATGCTGCTGGTCCATGGACCACACTTTAAGTAGTAAAATGCTAAATGACTTTTTCCCCAACTTTCTCATTCCATAGATGAAACTGGATCCTAGAAAAGGAAAGTGATTTACCCAAGTTCACACAACAGTTGGGTAGTACACCCTATATAAGAATTCATGGTATCATGACTATCAGTTTGATGACAATATCACTTGCTACATCTCTCATATGGCTTCTGCTGCTAAAAGCCATTTGATGATGACCTTTTATGGTTCGCCTGTCTTAGGAGGCATTCTGGGTTCAGTGTTTTGGCCACATTATCTCATTCTCTTTCATGATTTCATCTCTAACAATATGCAGTACAGTCATCCCTTGGTATACCCAGGGGATTGGTTCTAGAAATTTGTGCATGCTCAAGCCCGCCATCAGCCCTGCAGAACTTGCATACAGGAAATGTCGGCCTTTTGGTATCCTGTGAATACTGAATTTTCAAGCTGTGCTTGGTTGAAAAAAATTCATGCATAAGTGGACCCTTGCAATTCAAATCCACATTGTTCAGGGGTCAACTGTAGTTGTTAGGAAAATTAAATTTGTTACATTAAGTAATTTCATGGCTTTAATCTCCATTTAGAATTCCCCTTGCAGGTTTGTGCATTGTGCACAGAGAGGAAGTAAATGTCCTCCAGGGAAAATACCCTGTTTGCTGATTCCATGAATTTTAACAGCTGTCCATTTATGCTCCTCAGGTGATATCAGCTACAACAAAGATGGTTTTTAGATTACTAGGGCCCACATTCTGTGGAACATTATGAGTTAAGATAAAATGAAAGTTAATTACTTCTCAAAGCAAAGAGGTAGCCAATACAAACCATGCTACCACCAGTAAAATAACTACCACAATGTCTTTCATGTTCATCATCCACGTCCGATAATATTTTTTGAGTCCCTGGGGATGCAAGGCAGTGATTAACAAAATTAATCAAGAAAAGACAGCCTGTGCCTGTAGGGACTTTAAAAACTAAGGTAGCATGCATTTTAAAATATCCATTGCCCTAGAATTTGTTCCCACCTTCGTCTGAGGAAAATAAAAATTTTTCTAATCTTGATAGATCAGGATTTCCCAAAATTCATTCCTTAGAATATTAGTCTCATGAAATGCTCTTAGAGAAAAAAATGTTTTTATCGCATAAATTTAGGACTGACTGATTAATATATATTTTCCTTTAAGTTTCACAAAGCACAGTAGAATACTAAAGTATCAGAAGTTTTATAATAAATGAGTCATTTTAACTTTGTTTAATAACATTTCCTAATCCTATTTGACCACAGATCTTACCCCTATTCTCCACCCACTCTTCCTCATGTAATGCCTATTAAGATCCTGTAGAAATAACAAACAGTGGCATACACTTTGGGAAATGCTGGTCTAGATTATTTTCCCTAATTTTTCCGTTTGTTTTGTCTGTAGTTATCTGGCTGATGTCTTATGTTGAATGTGTCAGTACAAATTGTTTGGAAATGCTGTTTTTTTAAGAGCATGCATTTTAATTGTCATATTTTAAAGAAAAATAAAAAGGAAGATTTTTAGGTAAAGTGTATAAACAGTAGCCCGAGTTTTTCTTTCTGGTTGTGAGAGCTTTCAGCATTTCTCCATGAGCAGTTTGGTTCACTGTCCTTTGCTGTTCCCTCGTCTGTGAGGAAACTGAATAGATTAGAAGACATTTTTAGAATTCAAAGTTAAAAATTCAGGCTTTTGCTGATGTTGGTTGCATCCAGGGCAGTGTTTTTCAAAGTATCATATATGCATCTAATAGTGAGAAACTTTTAGATGGCACATGGATGAATGTTAAATATTTTATAGCCATATATTTAATTTAAGTGTTTTAGAAGAATTACATATTGCTAAAATAGTATTTATGTTTAAAAAAAGTAAGTCAATTTAAAGATAAATACCAAATAAATAATGGCAAAAATTATGAAAAGAAGTGTACAAATGACTAAAGCTTGGGAATTAATGCCTAGGGGATTAAGCAAGAAGTGGGTTCCAGGGCATGATTGGTATCTTTTTAGAGATGCTATCACCCTTGTACCTGAGAACAATCACAGTATAATGGAAATAATGCTGGGTTAAGATTGAGGAGATTATGGTCTATGGAAACAAAGACAGTATGACTTGATTCCTGCCACTAAGGGCTCACAGTTTTTGGAGATGTTTCCTACTAAGTTTCTACTCTTTGCCTGCTATCCAAAGAATTAAATGCCTCATGTGTAACCCCACACTTGAACATGCCATGTAGATGAGTTAGTTCAATGAATAAAACTCAACTCTGACTTCCTTGTTCTTTGGACAAATAAAATTACTAGTACATTTAGCCAAAAATGCTGAGATAAGTAAGTCATTTGCCCTTTTAAATTAGTGATTAATTAATATCAGTGGAACTTTTGCTTTCTAAGAGTTATTGCCTTAAAGAGGCCATTACAATAATTTGGCTGCTTTCTGTGTAGAATAGTGGTTCTCTACTGAGGGTGATTTTTTTCCATCTATGAGACATTTGGCTATGTGTGGAGACACTTTTGATTGTCACAGTTGGGGAGGGGAGAATGTCTATGGGCCTCTAGTAAAAGTCCAGAGATGTTTCTAAAACTCACAATGCAGAGGTCAGCCTCCTACAGCAAACAAATGTGTGGTCCAAATTTCAATAGTGCTGAGGGTGAGAAATCCTGAGTTGGACTGACTTAGGCAGGAAGAATTGAACATAATGATTATGGAGCTCAATCACACGGGCTCATTGGGCATATTTGAACATAATTTTTAAAGCCGCTAACACATTATTTTCCTTCAGAGATGAAGTAATAATAATACAGTGAACTAGCTGTGGTATGCTGAATAATGAACCTCCCAAAATGTTCATGTCTCAATCCCCAGAGTCTTATGAACATATTGTTTTCCATGGCAAAGGGGACTTTGCAGTTGTGATTAAGTTAAGGATCTTGAGATCTTGAGATCAGGTGACTATCCTGGATTGCTTGGGTGGGCCCAATCTGATCACCAGGGTTCTTATAAGAGGGAGGGTAAAAGTCAGAAAGGGAGATGGGATGACGAAAGCAGAGGTTGGAGCTATGTGCTCTGAAGTTGGAAGAAGAGTCCACAAAATAAGAAATGAAGGCAGCTTTAGAAGCTAGAAAGACAAGGAAACATTTGCCCCAGGAGCCACCAGAAGGAATGCAGCCTTATTAACACCTTGGTTTTAGCTCTGTAAAGCTTTTTTTGGATTTCTGATCTCCAGAATGGTAAGATACCAAATTTGCGTTGTTCGATGACACTAAATTTGTGGTGGTTTGTTACAACAGTAAGCAAGAAATACACTATCATTTGGCATAATTTGAGAGTAGATATGTGTTTCCATATATAACATAAATATGTTTAATATTTTCATTGTATTAAAAAACACAAAATACAGCTAAACCTATAGCTATTTGGAACATTTTATTCCTCTAAAGGTTTGGGAGGCATTTTGGGATTTTGCATGATTATTGATGATCATACGGGTGAAGTGCTGGTGGGTGTAACAGCTGGTTGATAGAATCCTAAATAAGCCAACTATCTTGTGCTGCCTTCTTTTACAGGCACTTTATGGGGATAATAATCCATCAAGTACGTTGGAAGATGCAGAGTACAAGGAACTATTGTGACAGTAGCTGAACAACTATTTGCAAAATTGCCAAAATGATAAATATTTGTTATGCTCTTGCTTTAATGGTTTCATTAATTTTTACAACTATGTTAAGTTGGTTGTTGTTATAATGTTATTAGTATAATAAATTTCTCACCAAATCCTCACTGAAATGCTGCTTTTCAGTTTGAATCCTGAATAAAGATGATGTCAGTTTTCCCTGCTTCATATTAGCTACGTGTGGAAGCAATTGGATGATATTAAGAGCACAGCAGAGTCTTATACTGCCAGCACCTAGTGTACATATTCCTAGGTGCTCTGGTGTGCACATCCGCAGCCTCCTGCCCAGGCATAGCTCCCCGCTGTCAACCTCATCACATGGAGTGCAATTCTGTCATCTACCCCTCTCCATTTGTGACATGTGAAAGTTTTAGACACACACACATGAACAGATAAGGATAACTAACATTTGCATGATGCCTAACGGCACACAAAGTGCATTTTGCCTCCATTATCTTACACTCCTTAGCACAAACACTGTTATTATCAATATTTTACAGATTAGAAAATATAGGCTAAAAGAGTTTCAGTGACTTGTTTAATGTCAAAAAGGCAGTAGGTAGTTGAGGAAAGACTTGAATTTTAATTCTTTGACCTGGAAACCACTGGTTGGTCTGCTGCTAGGTGGCTCCACATTGCCTTTGGATTTTCAGAGATGAACAGTTACAGGCCAGGTGCGGTGGCTCGCACCTGTAATCCCAGCACTTTGGGAGACTAAGGTGGAAGGATCACTTGAGTGCAGGAGTTCAAGACCAGCCTGGGCAACATAGCGAAACTACTTACTCTATAAAAAACAAAAAAAATTGGCCAGGTGCGATGGCTCATGTCTGTAATCCCAGCTCTTTGGGAGGGAGGCAGAGGTTGCAGTGAGTCAAGATCGCATCACTGCTCTCCAGCCTGGGTGACAAGAGTGAGACTCTGTCCCCAAAACAGACAAACCCCCCCAAACACAAACAAACAAAAAATTAGCTGGGCATGGCGGCATGTGCCTGTAGTGCCACCTACTTGGGAGGCTGAGATGGGAGGATCACCTGAGTCTAGGGAGGCTGAGGCCACAGTGAACTGTGATCACGCCACTGGTCAACAGAGTGAGGCCCTGTCTCCCAAAAAAAAAAAAAAAAAAAAAAAAAAGAGACACGAGCAGTTATAGAGCTCAGCCAAAGTCGTTGTGATGATCACACTGAGCACTTACAGCTGGAGTGCCCACTGTGTGGTCCAGTCCTCTTGCTCCTAATGTTCTCTTGCTCTAAAGACTTCATTTCCCTGCCTCTGGGCCTTGAGTGACCTCCTATTGAACCTTCACTGTTCTTCTTCTTAGGGTAGGATAAGGAAGGCTTTTCTCTGACTTCTGGTTTTCATAAGACCCTCTCCCCAGGGTCTTTCCTCCTTTGTGAATTCAATCCTTCTCTGAATTTACTCTCTGAAACCTATTAAATAAAGCAACTTGGAGTGAAATAAATGATCAGCTACTTTATTGTTCCCTTTTCTTCGTTTTCATACATTGTAACAAGGTTTATTCTAAATTGAAATGTGTCATTAATATCACATAGTGTATTATAGTAAATTATATTAAAAGATGTCTGTGGGTCTTTGGTAAAAACTGTAACTCATGATTCTATTATTATTTTGAGAATGCAACATGTCGTTCAAATTTACTATACATTGTCTGGGAAATTTTAGGACCTATTTAGGGCTATGTGATTAGTTCTGATGAAGTGAGGTTGATGCTTGGTTACAATTGATTACAATCATTTTGGTTTTGTGTGGATTTTTCAAAACTAGGTACCTCTGGGAGATTTTTGTCCTACTATCTGATGAGGGAGATAATATTAAGATTTATTAGAGCCAAAAGTTTTTTACGTATACTGAAAACAACAAAGATAAAAATAAAACCTCTCACATGGTTAAAAAGGTTGCCAAATCCCTTGCTGTGCACCTCACATGGGTAAGGTAGTCTGACTATTATATTCATATTTATTTAATCACGGAGAACTGCCATGGTGAATAAACTAGCACTCTTATCAGGAACTTTTTCTATTTATTACCATATTATAGACTTAAATAAATAAAATCAACATGATTTGGCCATAGGCTTTTAGTATCCAGAGGAAAGTTCTATATGTATGGGTTGAAAACAAAATCATTTACACTATGTGGAAAGGTATCAGAAGAAAAATTCTAAATGGAAAACCAACAGAGGAGAATTAATAAAAAGACTCTACAATTCCATAACATGAGACATAGAGAAAAGGTAGAAAAAATACCTATTGAGAAAGGGCATAGTATAGACTGTGCAGGGATGGGTGAATCTCACTTCTTAACTTCACGTTGACACGTTTATATTTGGCAAATTTCTAAGATCATGCAGAAACTAAAAAAGACAGAAGATTAGCAAGGATAAAAATAATATATTAACTTTACTATCCAGTATAATGTGACTAAAATAATATTATTTCATGATTCTACATATAAAATTAAAAGTAGAAGACTGAAATGCATGACATTTGGAAGATATTAAGATTTGGGGCACACCAAAAGTATGTAAATTCTTATTCCTTCTCATTGCTTTTGATGATGGTAAGACAGTGTTAAGAAGTATTCCTTTCCATTAGTTTCCAATGCTGCATTTTGCATCATCTGCATTTGTTTTCTTAGAGTCTGAGCTTTCATTTTAGTTGGTTGATGTCATTTTTTCTGAGTCTTTATTACATTAAGAATAAATTTATTCCTCAGAATGAGGCACTAAAATGGTGTATTAACATTTTTAAAGATGGTAAAATTTGCAAACTACTTAGGAAGACTTACTTTATGAATAGCATGGTTCAGTTTTAAGTACACTGGAGGAAGTGGGTAGAAAAGCGATGCCTTTCATTCTCCCCTTCCAGCTGCAATTACACCAGCAAATAGGATGATAATTCAGTCATGCTAATCCAGTCCAAAAATATTTCCATTTCTTTTAAGAGTGAGACCTTGAGGTCCACTTGAATTCTTGTACTGCCTCTTCTTCCCAGTGCCTTTTTAAATTTTGGCAACTTTTTGCAATTAGGTAATGGAAGCACAATTCCCGTTCAGAAAAGTACGCTACAAGGAGCCAAATTCAGACATTATAAAGTAAACATCACAACTCTACCTTAAGAAATGATTCCATCATTAAAATAAATACTGACAATTCGCAAATAGCAATGGGAAATGGGTTATTGAGATCTGAATATTGTCCATTTCAGTAGGAAAAATATGTACAACTGGGTTGAAGTAAGTGATAAACTCTTACTAAAGATTAACAATTGCTCATTCAATATGCCTTATGTATACTGTTCTATCTTTTTACAGCTTTCAGGATCAAATGCCAATAAATGATACCAGTACCCCAACCTTCCTGCTCTAAGAAGGCAAGCAGAGAGATACATTTGAGTCTGAATCCTGACTCTAACCTGGTAGCTAGACAGATAGCCTTGGGAAATTTGTCCCATTTAAAATAGAAATAATGACCCTTGCCTTCCAAGATTGTTTTTAGGGATATAGAGAATATATGTAAAATGTCTAGTATAGTGCTAGGCACCCAGGAGGAGCTCATTACACAGTGATTAAACTTGAGAAGAGAGCCCTTCTTGTAAATTCGTGCTCTAAATTTGGTTTGGTGGCATGCTGGACTTCCATCACCTGCTACATGACAGGCCTGAACAAGTGCAGAACATCATGGGATTTCAGACCTGATAGCACCGAAGTAGTGTCCAAGAACCTGAACCTGTTTGACTACTCTAAACAGTGTACATAGTCAATTCACTTAAAAAAAAAAACCCCAAAAACAAAAACTTCATTTCAGTTTTTGATACCTAAACCTAATTTCATGAAATGTTGATTTTTTTTTTTTTTTAAAGCTTATTGTTTTGGTCTTATAGAGACAAAGTCCAGTCACAGCACTACTGTTGGGCTGCAAGCATGCACTTAGGTAAACACAGAATGTTTGCAGTATGACAATATTGGGTTAAATATTTGGGCTATTCTTTTAATGTGAGCTTTTTCGTGGCACAGTCAGGGTAACTGGAAAGAGTCATTTGATTGAGAGGATTCCTGAGGGTTCATTTAGAATTATTGAGTCACTGAAGTTCAGGCTGGAAGAAATCTTGTGGTCCTATCCACCTGCTTCCCAGAATGACAACCCACTCCTTTGAAAAAAACCTAAAATGTATCCTGTTCCTCAAGAGCTGCCAAAAAGAGAGTTCTGAAGTTTTAAACAATCATGAGGGATGCTTACATATTGTGCCTAATTATAGGTCTTCCCACATCTAAATGAAGCAAAAACTTATTTCCATTTTCAATCAAAAGTCTTATTTTCAATGAAGTAAGACTTAGTTTGTGAAATAAGTTCCAGTTTTATTTTATCTCCTGTGATTTTCTTTTTCTTCTTTTCCAGCTGAGAACTTTCATTTATTTATTTTTTTATTCAATCATTCTTTAACAAATATTTCATTGGTAGCTACTATGTGCCAAGCCCTGGCTGAGTAAAATTTTGGTAAATATGGAGAGCAGCAAAGGACAGACTTTGACTTGTAGAATATAGAGTCTTATGGGGGAGAAAGGCATGTAAAAATAATTAAAATATGATAAGTACTATAATAAAGCTATGAAAAAAATCTATAAGAACTCTACAACTCCAAACCACTTAAGGCACTTCTTTTTAAAAAATTTCACATTCATGTTATTTAATTCTGAACATACAAAGGAGAAAGCAAACAATGACCTTCCTGGTGATGTTTCTCTCTGGACTTTCAAAAAGTTCATACAGAAGATAACGATTCTCTCTTCTTTTCTACACTTCACGGTATATTTCACACTTAATGTCAGTGAGTTCTTCCCTCTGCAACCTAAATCCCTTATTCAGAAGGGAAAGTAGGGAGGGAGCTCATGCTCACTGAGTGCTAAACACAGTCACCCAGGCTGGAGTGCAGTGGCACAATCTTGGCTCACTGCAGCCTTGACCACCCAGGGCTCAAGTCATTCTGCCACCTCAGTCTCCCGAGTAGCTGGGATTACAGGCATGCACCACCAGGCCCGGCTAATTCGTTTTGTTTTTTAGTAGAGACAAGGTTTCACCATATTGCCCAAGGTGATCTTGAACTCCTGCCTTCAAGTGATCCTCCTGCCTTGGCCTCCGAAAGTGCTGGGATTACAGCATGACCCACCAAACCTAGCTGGCATTTCTAATTATTTCACAGTTGGTGGAGATGGAGAACTTCGGAGTTGTATAAAAGGCCTTCGTACATTTGAAAGTTAAATTCAATAGTTTCCCTTTCTTATTCCAAAGAAAACTGCAACTAATTATGTGAGACTCAATCCATCTCAGAGAGGCAGCAGAGCCTCATGGTGAAGAGAGCTGGCTCTGGAGTCCAACACCCTGGTTGCATATCACACTTTGCTGCTTGCTAGTCATGTGATGACTCTTAGTCTTCTCATCTCCAAAATGAGAATAGTGATAACACTTTTTTCACAGGGCTGTTGTGAAATGAAAGGTGATAACAAATGTAATATACTTATCACAAGCCTTAATTTAGAAGCCCTTCATACACATGAGCTAATATTAGCCTCGTATCTGTCCTTAGTCTTAAGATATCTCCGAGAAGTGGTGAAAATCTCCCTTAGTGACTTGTTTCAGGGACCCAACCAGGAAATTATTTGGGTCTAACCCAAAGCACCACCTGCTTTGGTAATTGAAGACAGTCTTCCTGGGTTTCAGTCTTTGAGGAAATAGAGAGCAGCTGGTCTTTCATATTCTTATGACTTTTATTAAGCCACACTTCATAGTTTTTGTTTCTAGACTAAATACACTCCCCACTCAAACTCTTTCTATCTCCTTTAAACTTTCTTCATAAATCTTTTTTTTTAAATCCCTCCCTCCAAAATCTTTCAGTCTTTTTTGGACCCTATGGAACAAGGCCACTGGTGTGAAAATTTTACGGATGGAAAATACAAGAGCTTTTTCTTAGAAAATAAGTAGGGTCCATACTTGCTGACCTAGAATTACTGGAAAATCTCAACCGAGATGGTTGAAGTAACAGTTGCTAATGAAGTAACTCAGGAATGGAAGTTTTTGTGTATATTAAAAATACACCCCAATCCATATTTGTATCTTTCAGCTGCAGTAATTAATCTTGTTAATGTGTTTTTCTCACTCTCCCAAATAGAGATTCTGACTTGGTCACTGCCATGCCAGAAACAGATTGAACCTTTTCTACAAATATAAACCAACTTGCAAAAAGAATAGAAGAGTTCTGATAATGCCTATGGAGATAATTTATCTCATCTCTTTCGTTTGACAGATGAGGCAAGCAAACTTAGAGAGGTTAAATGGCTTGTTCAAGGTCATACACCAAGTTAGTGAAAGACTGAAGTATTTTGACTTCCATTGCAAGACTCTTTATTTGATATTAAGAACTGTCTCTCCTGTTGATGATTTCAATAGGCCACTATTGATGAATGAAATGCAATTGTCTAACAATGACTGGAAACTCTATTATAGAAGGACAGAGGGAGACTTCTCACAACTTATTGAATAGATACACTTTTTCCATTTTCTGGGGATTATAAAGAGTAAACAGTAATAAGACCCTATAAAGAGAACATAGGTGTGAAGGGTTTTGCTTCCTTGTTCTCTGTTCTTTTCTTTGCTACTATACAAATGCCACTTCTCATGTGTCCAGCTTCCATCTGGATTGAGCACAAAAAGAGAAGTCAGTAGTAATATTATTTCATATTCTTAAACTGATCTTCCTAGGCTTTGACAATTACCTAATGAGTATTTTCAAGCACATCTTGGACTTGGAAGATTGCAACCTTGGCTCAGAAAGAAACAATCTTATTCTTCAGGCTATTTTTCTCAAGCTCCGAAAGCTTTAGTGAAATAATGCACATATGGTGCTCATCTCAGATGACTGCTAGAAGTTGCCGAGTTCTTTATCCATAAGAGATAGCTATGTGGATAGAGTGAGTATGTGTGTCAATATTTGTATGGATAATAATCTGTGCTTTTCATCCCTCAATATATAAGACAATTTAATTTCTAGTGGGAGAAAGAAAAATCTGAACATATTTTTAAGTATAAGATAATAAAATGAATCCTAAGAAGTTGGTTTTTGAATAAATTGTCTTATATTCCTAATGTGAAAAATACTAATACATTTTTGCTATTTTACTACTATCTTTCCCAATGACTTCACCTCAGCAACATTAGTAACTATTTTTGTAACTATTAGTAACACCTCAACAACAATAGTAACTATTTTTGTGGAGAATACACCATTCTGTCATGGATTTTTTTTTTTTATAGCACACATAAGGGAGTCTTGAGAGGCATCATAGTGCAGAAAATGACAACAACAACAACAAATGACAACAACAACAAGCAACCCAGAAAAATGCAGATCTATGCTACCATCTGGGAGAACTTCTAGATGCCCAATGTGCTCACATTTCTTGGCCTCAAACCTTCTCTTCAGCTGAGCACAATGCTGGCAACATATCCTTCTGGTGAATTCACCTCCCCTTCCATATTCACCATTGTCTTTCCTTTCTAAAGGTCTCCCCTGGGCCAAGGAGGAAAATATCCCAGGCGCTTTTATTACATGTTGTATTGTGTCCAAGTCAGCATGGCCAAGCAGTGGTTGAGAAACAAACCAGCAGTTGTTTGAGAATAATCGTTGGCCAATGACTCAGTCCCCAACATTTCAGACAAGTTGTTTTGGGAATTGTACGGCCTCGAGCAGGGAAAAGGCAGACTTGCTCACCCACATGTTAAAGGGTCGAAAGCAAGGAAGATGGTAATTTGTTCCCCTGTTTAAATGTGTTCCACCCACTCACAGCCACAAGTGGGAGTGAAGGATGGGCTTTTGACCTAAAGGTGGAGCCATACTGGTCCCCCTCATTTCCTTGTAGGGATGTTGGGGAGACCAGTGAGATCATGTCTATAAAGTGGATTGACTGGAATGTGCTCATGTTGTCCAATGTGAATTATGCTAGTAAGATTTTCTTTAATTTTTCTTTTCTTTTCTCACAGTCACAAACCATTGGCAACCTGTGTTGATTTTCCCATGTCCTTACATTCAAGTCCCTCTGCCAGCATACTCTGGGTAATTCATTTTTGGTTTTGTGTAAATGGCCAAGTCCTAGCTCTTTGTCCTGTGAAGCCTTCCCATAGACAGCTGAAGCTGTTCTGAGTGAGGAACTGTATGGAAAAGTCTGGAGGAGTAAAAAGAGGATTTCAAGTTGGCCCTGAAGTCTAGCAAATTCATCATAAATTCACACATTATTTGAGTACTTTCCACCTTGCCTGACATAGTATTCAGAAGTTCTCTATTAGTTCAAAATTGCTTCCCTAAACACTTTGTATATTTTCGCTATAAGATGTTCTGCATTAAGAAGCTATCTGATTTCATGGAAAATTATCCCTTTAACAGACTTTGGACTATCATGTATTAATTTATCCTTATTTTGTACTCTCCCTGTAAATAAAATCAATTTAAAACCAGGCTTCTGTGGAAAGTTTCCTGAAGGCCATTCCTATTATCTGGTGTTAGGTAATGACTGGTGAATTTTCAAATAGTTGTGATATTTTGCATTTAAGAAATCTAGAAGCTAACAGATGAGAGCAAGAATAAGAAAGATTTGGACGTTGGTTACTAAATGATTATTAAAAATGAGTTATACTTATTGATTTTGGTTGTATTTTCAAGCACCTGTCACATCAAATTGTAACTCTTAAAACAGTCTTTTCTTGATGTTCATTCTTTAAATTCCTTTGCATACACCTGCTAAAATTGATGTGTTTATATATGTAATTGATGTGTTTATATATAATTATATATATATAGGTTATATATATATATAATTTCTTTCTCTCTCTCTCTTTCTCTCTCTCTTTCTTTTTGTACAGACAGGGTTTTGCCATGTTGCCCAGGTTGGTCTCAAACTCTTGGGCTTAAGAGTTTGAGCCCAAACCTTGCCTTGGCCTCCCAAAGTGGTGGCATTACAGGTGTGAGCCACTGCACCTGGCCTAAAATTGATGTTTTAATTGCTATTGTAAATGGTATCTTTCAAAAAGTTTCATTTTTCTATTTGTTTATTGCTTATATAGAGAAGTTAATGGATTTTTGAATATTGATCTTATATCCAATGGGCTAGATAAATGCAGTTATTAATTCTAACAATAAATAATGAAAATTATATTTTTCCTTTCCAATTCCAATTTCTTATGCCTTTTATTTCTCTTTCTTACCTTAATATACGTAATAGGACCTCTAGTAAAATTTGAATAACAGTGGTGATAGTGGGCATTCTTGTCTTCTTCCAAACGTTATAATTAACTATAATGTTTGCTGCAGAACTTTTGTATTCACTCTGTCATATTTAGGAAGTCTCCTTGGTTTGCTAGGCACTTTTTGTCATGAATGTGTATTAAATGTTATCAAACAATTTTTCTGAATCTATTGAATTTATTTTGTGATTTTCTCTTTTTTATTCATGTGGTAAATTACATTGGTTGATTTTTGAATCATAAACCATTCTTGTAGTCCTGGAAAAAAGCCTAGCTGATCATTTTGCAACCATGAATCTGCTATTTTCCTTTCTTGTAATGTTCTTGCCAGGTTTTGGGATCAAGATTATGCTGTGCTAATAAATAAGAGGAAAACACCTGTTATCACTTTTTATTATTATTTGGGAATGTTGTGTGAAATTGGTGTTTTTTCATCTTTAAATTCACTGGTGAAACTATCTGGATGTGGAATTTTCTTTACAAGAAGGTTTATAAAAATATATTTAATTTTTAAGAATAATATAGGACTATTCATATTTTCCATTTCTTTCTGTGTAGTTTGCTGATAATTTCACACAAATTGTCATATTTATAGGCATAAAGTGTTTTATAATATATTTTAATGATCTTTTAAATGTCAGATGATAGTTTACAATGCTATTAATATTATTCCTGTATGCAATGATAATACTGAATATGATTATTCACTCTTTTAAGTTCACCAAGACATTTCCAATAGATTATCACTTTTACTTATGCCATTGAAGAGATGAAATAACGCTGATATGAATCACACACTCTTTTTTATCTCTATGACTTCAAATGCTCACACTAATGTGTGAGTATTTATTCAGCCTTAGACAGGGTCAAAATTCTACTTATGTTTGTGTTTAAAGGCTTATGGGTTGGGTGAACTGAGGCAGACCACCAATATCTAATTAAAATTTGAAATATTACTTTTCAGTTGTCTTTCATTTTTGAGATGATTTCAAGGGTGAGTTGGTGAATGTGTGAACTCTCTGGATGAAGAGGATGATGTTCAGTGGAGATAGTAAGGGAAGTTAAAAACTAAAAAATATCTGGTGTCAGACATTTTAACTTCAAGCAGTGTAGCTTAGTAATTCTGTCACAAAATTGAGTATCTTTGGCTTCATTAGCAATCTGCTGGATGATTTTTGCAAGTAACCAAATTAACTTATAGTGCATTTTTCCAGTAGATGAAGTAGAGTTAATATGGTTTTCCCTTTATTGCATCACTGGCGCTCATAACAAATAACAAAATATTGTATATAGTGCTCTATGCCTCAGAAAACATCCAGAAAGAAGATCCTAACTTATAAAATTGTTAGAGGCACTCCTAATCTTCTATAACAATTTTTCTCATGGCCAAAAATAAGGCAGGAAAGATAGCCATTGGAAGAGATCTCTGAGGGAGCTTCAAAATATTAGTTTATTATGGCTCTAGCTTTCTATGTCATACCCACCAAGACAGTCATGCCAACCCAATGTGAAGCTTCACATGGAGCTATGTGAGAAACTGATGCTGGAAGCACACAGTTTCTCAGATTATGGATGAAATGAGAAAATCAGAAATAACCAAACCAGAGGGCTTATCTCTAGTTATTCCTAGACTGCCTTAGTTAGACATAGTGAATTTCAAGTTGGAAGGAACTGCAGAGGTCATTGAATCTCGTTCCCTAGTATCCGCCGAAAGAAAACTGAGCACCCAAAGATTAGATGATACGTTTGGTGGAGAAACTAATGCTATGGGTGTGTCTTGCTTTAAGGAAAACTAGATTTCAAAATTCTAATTGTGAAAAATAGATAAAAAGTATCACGATTACTTTATCATTATTCAATAAATCAATCTCTGTAGCATTCATTAAGTAGCAAATTCCCAATACACTTAATACATGATCCAACTTCAAATATTTGATTTTCATGCAGAGTTTCAGCAACACAGTTGTTGAGGAAAGCACTGTATGCTGATATTCTTTCTGGGCCTGGCCATTGTGAGCTCAATTACATTCCTGGGTGTTTGCCAGGGACAATTTCTAGCATTTTTTCCAGGTGGTGAGGTATGTGAGTGTTGTTGCTTTTACTGAACAAAATGTAGAGCCTGAGCTGCATAGCCAGAATAGAGAGTCAAGTCATGATCTGGGGCTGGAAGACTTTTCATGTGTGAGGCAGTGGCAGGATATTGCTTTCCTTCTTGTCAGCCACACCTTCAAGGCTCTTTTTTTTTTTTTTTAAAGGAGACAATACACTTTATCTCAAAGGTATATTAAAAATGGAGCAGAAGTTGGGTGGAGTAGAAATACCACAATCCAAAATCTTTACCTCCTAGTTGACAGGGTGGAGTGAGCAAGGCATTCCTTGCCAAGCATGTTTATCTTGGCCCATAGGTCCACCAGGGAGGTATGAAGGCACACTCTGGCCACAAAGCTGAAAGGTTCTTATGTTACCTCAACTCCCTCCATTCCGGAGAGATTTCCTATAAATAGTCTCAATGACGGTATTGATTGAAAAAAGGAAGGGTTTTTGGATTCATAATTTTCAAAGCACCCATTCATGAAAAAGCAAGAGATCATAAAAGTTGAGAGCATAGGATTGTTTCTTTCCACATGCCTTGAAAATTTCCCGTAATTGATGAAATAATTGGGCTAGGTTATGGATATGTCTGTGCAAAAAGACCTCATGAAAATTTGAAATATAATAATATGTAACATGTATTGGGAACTATTCTAAATGCGTTATGTGTAATAACTTATTTAGCCCTTTTCATAACCTTATGTGGTAGGCACTATTATTAACATCATCATCATTATTGTTCAGATATGAAAACTGGGGTACACTGAGGTTAAAAACCTTCCCCATGTCACATAATCAGTAATAAGTGGCTGAATTCAAATCCAGGCAGTCTGACTCCAGAACTGGGAATCGAATCTTAATACCTATGCTCTGCTACCTCTATTAAAATGGCACATAAAATGATATTTTAAAATAAATCCCCCAAAACTAATAATTATCTTAGAATCAGAGTGAAAGGCAGGAAAATAAAATAATAAAAAACAAGAAAAAGAATTTCCTCCCCAAAATATTGTTCTTCAAAATTTACTTTTATATAAATGTTAAAGACTAATACTGTTTAATGCAGTGAATAACACAATCATATTATTCACATCAAAGGCAAGAAACTGTTTTAATATATAAAGAGGTAGAGAATGATTTAGACAAACTCATGAGTGGTAGTCCCATAATGGATTTTGAAAGGAAGCACAATGTTCCTAATATCTGAGTCCGAAAAGTCTTTTGAGTCTTTTTAGCCAGAAAATTCAAGGACTTTTACTCTTGATCAAGGAGGGCAACCAAGCCCCTCTCCCTCACATTTTGGCATCAAAGTAAGTGATACTGAGGTATGTGTTGCCCATTCACTAATCACATGTATTGATTTTGATAAAATTATGACCTTGTATCAGTTTTACTTACAAAGCATTTCTTAATTGTTAAAAAAAAAAGTCCACAAAAATGAGAGTCAACATGTCTAAATCGTATGTCTAAAGTTCTTTGTACACTTGTGGTATATATTTGGAAATAGTCTGTCCAATTCATGAAGGGAGCTGGAAAATCTGGTTCAGAGACAGTGCTGGGATATAGCATGGGGATATGGGTTGGAAACAGATGATCTTCCCTGGGCCATGGGTGGAGAGACCCTTGCAGAAATTGAAAGTCTAAATCTGAGCTGCTCATGGGATCTTAATCATAACCCAAGCAGTGCACGAACACAAGTCTAAGGTAAAAATTGTCTGGAACTGGTGAAATGTATAGAACTCCACAAAAGAAAATGGAAAACTACTCCGAAAGGATACTCCAAACCTATTCCAAAAGGAATCTCCACATCTTACGGAATAATCAGCATACAAGTGGGAGGCAACTCTCTGAAGATGAGCTCATAGACCAAAATTATAAAGTATTAGCAGAGACTCTCTGCTTAAGGAAGTTAGTTAATGCAACAAATGGAAGAATTCTATTAGATAAATTAAATTATTGATAGCATAATTTTCTTTAAAAGACTTAAAATAAGTGTGTTAAGAATGATCAATGATAATAGAATGAATAAATTTTATGAGAAAACAAGGGCACACTGAAAAAAGCATTTTTTTAAAAAAGAACCAATATAAATTCTAGAAATAAAATATACTTATTAAAAAGAAAATGTGTTATTAAAATTTTTTAAAAACCTCAAGAGTTGAATTAAAGGACTAGATAAGCTCACTACATAAGGAAAGCACTCAAAATGTAATCCAATGAGATAAAAAGATGGAAAATACAAAAGAGGTTAGAAAAATACGGAAGATAGCTATGAGTAGTTCAAATTGATATGGAAGTACCAAAGTATGAATCAAAGTAATAGTTTTTTTTTT
>NW_012106564.1:2002983-2041705 GCF_000951045.1 Mandrillus leucophaeus
GCTCCGCCTCCCGGGTTCCCGCCATTCTCCTGCCTCAGCCTCCCGAGTAGCTGGGACTATAGGCGCCGCCACCGCGCCCGGCTGATTTTTTGCAGTTTTAGTAGAGACGGGGCTTCACCGTGTTAGCCAGGATGGTCTCCATCTCCTGACCTCGTGATCCGCCCACCTCGGCCTGCCAAAGTGCTGGGATTACAGGCGTGAGCCACCGCGCCCGGCCAGGTATTCTACCTCTCTTTTCGATAGCTTTTCTGAAAACAAGGACGTTAATTAATTCTTACTGCTCTGAGCTGTGGAAACTTCCTATGGATGAGTTTTGTGTTTGTCTCTATGGAGCCCTTCAGGTTTCACCAGTTCTAGATTTCTTGTGTCTGTTCTCTGTTAAAAGCTCTCAGGCTCTCAAGTGGTTAACTCAACATAATTCAATTAGTGTGTTCTATAGAAAACAAAAAAATTGAATAAAGTTTCCAAACACTTGCTTTTTTCTCTTGTAGCAGGTTGGGTATATTCTAGATAATTGAATACTCGCTTCTCTCAAAATTTGATGTCTAGTTTGAGTTGTTCTATAATGAACATGGGGGTGCAGATATCTTGACATACTGATCTCATTCTCGTTGGATATATACACCCAGTGGTAGATTACTAGGTCATATGGTAGGTCTATTTTAATTATGTGAAGAACCTTCTTACTGTTTCCCGTAATGGTTGTACCAATTTACATTCCCACCAACAATGTACAGTGGCTCCCTTTTCTCCACATCCTTCGCAACACTTGTTAAGTGGAGTATAAAAAAGTCAAACTCATACAAACAGAGTAAAATAGTGGTTTATGGGGTAGGCGGTGGGGGACTGGGAAGATGTTGGTGAAAAGACACACCATTTCAGTTAGACAGGAGAAATAAGTACAAGGGATCTATTGTACATCATAATGACTACAGTTAACGTATTGTATACTTGAAGATTACTGAGAGTAGATTTTAAGTGTTCTCCACAAAGAATATGAGGTAATGTATATGTTAAGTAGCTTGATTTGGTTATTCCACAATGTATGTTAATATGAAAACATCATGTTGGAAACCACAAATATATATAACTTTTTGTTAAGAAAAACTGATGTACACATCGAGTTTTAAGTTTTCTACCTTAGAACATCCTCTCATCAAAGACATTAAAAAATGCTTTTGAGCCTTACCACATCTGAAGAATGATCTTCTCTACAATCCTCTCAATGTTTTGAAATCACATAATCTTAATTATTACTTGTATTTTTCATATTTGTTTTAATAATTTTATTCCTATTCCTTTGAGATCATCTTCCTTCCCATTAGTTCATGCTCCATATTCTTTTAAAAATTTTTTTCCTTGAGGATTTTGATGCTCTTGTAGATTTATAGAGAATTTGCAGAAAGGAATTATACCTTTAAATGCCACACACACACACACACACACACACACACACACACACACACACCCCCCAGATGAGCCTGAATGTGCTACAACTGGGGAAGGAAAGAAGGCAAACAATCCACCATCTCAAAAGGCAGTGAATGGGGGTACCTTAAACCGGCCACAGGTATATATGTGGAATCTAAAAAAGTTGAACTCAGACTAGAATAATAGTTAGCAGGGGCTGAGGGTATGGGGAGGGAGGAAATGAGTGCTTGTTGATCAAAGGGCACAAAATATCAGACAGGAGGAAGAGGTTTTGAGAGTAACTGTACAGCAGGGTGACTATTTTCAATAACAATGTGTTGTATAGTTCAAAATAACTAAGAGAGCAAAGTTCACATATCTCACCACAAAAAATGACAACTAAATGAAGTGATGGGTATGTTAATTATTTTGATTTAATCATTGCACGTTGTATACATATATCAAAAAATCACATTGTACCCCATAAATGTTTACAATTATGACTTATCAATCAAAACTAATATTAATAATAAGAAAAATATTATCTTCACAGACTCAAAGACTCACCAGCTTTCTCTCCAAAAACTGGTTCCAAGTGTGTTTACTCATCAACCTAGCAAAGGATGACTAATTTGACTATTATTAGGTCTGACTTCACATGAATGGAAGAATCATGAATGTACAGTTCTATTCAATGTATTTCATGCAAACATACTTGAGATGAAAAAAGAGATATGGCCGTTACTACTCAAATTCATTTTTGGCTAAAAAACTTCCCATAATGGTTCTTACTTAAAAATATTTTTCTTTTTAGTGATTACTGCTCGTGTCAGTTTGATGTTACCTTGTTTTTACCTCATTGCAAAGTAAACTCTTCAGCTAAATACAAGAATATGTATATATTTCACACCAAGGCAAAAATGTGGAATTAGATGTGAATCTATGAATATATAAACCATCTCTTCCTTGAGTCCTGGAGGTGATGTATTACATGTTTTTGAGTCAGAAATTGTACAGAATTTTGGAGCTCAAGAAGGCTCTGGAAAACATTTTTTCCACTGGAATGAAGTGAGAGAACTAGTTGTAAAAATTTCATCATTACTCTGTGTGTCTATAAAGCACTTTCTCACCTCTGAGCCCACCCCTCAAAAAGCAGGGATCACACCATGGCAATTACATATTAGAATTGAAATATAAACTTTGTTTCTTTTCCATCAGGTTCTGGTTGTAACACAGCTTCCCTCTGTCTATCTCTTTAGCAGTTATAACGTTGTCTCTCCTATCTTTCTTAAAGAGATAGAGGTTGACTTAAATGGTTATTATGTGGGATATGGAAGTGGAATTCCATTTCTAGTACTACAAAGGCATTTCATTCATTCATTCATTCATTTATTCATCATTTATGGAAGATATATCATTTGCCAGACCTATTAGCTCTGAACCTTGGTTTCTCCCTTTATAGTCTTCAACCCTAAAATTTGCTGATTCTAAGCAAACATAATTCTTCTCAATTATCTCAGTTAATGGATATTATGCCATTCCAATTTAACTACAGACATTAACAATGCTGTGCTTTTTAATGACTCAATGCATTTACAGACTCTGCTCCTGTCTGGAATGACCTTCCTTTTTTCACTGATCTGATGAGTTTTCACTCTTTAAAATTCAACTCAAATGACAGCCTCCTCAGTCTGGTTTAGAGCGTATCTCCTGTCTTTCTACTGCTCCTGTGCTTTTATCTTTCACAGCATTTATCATGTTTTACTATAAAATTGTGTGGCAGATAAATTCTAACATATCCCCCAACTGTCCCTTTGTCCCTGCCTATATATATATACTGTTGTTGTTTTTGTTTTGTTTTGAGATGGGGTCTTACTCTGTTGCTCAGACTGGAGTGTAGTGTCATGGTCTTAGCTCACTGCAGCCTTGACCTCTTGGGCTCAAGCAATCCTCCCACCTCAGCCTCCTGAGTAGCTGGGACCACAGGTGCAGTCCACCACACTTGCTAATTTTTAAATTTTTGGTAGGTATTCGGTCTCATAATTATTGCCCAGGCTCATCTCAAACTCCTGGCCTCAAGTAATCCTCCTACTTCAGCCTACCAAAATGCTGGGATTTCAGGTATGAGCCACTAGCCTCCGTCTTGTTAGAAGATTCTCTGTGTTGCCATTTTGACTTGCATGCTTTGATGAAGAAAGCAGCCATACTGGGGAGGCCCATGTGGCAAGCAATCCAGGGTGGCCTTCAGACAACAACCAGGAAGAAACTGAGGACCTCAGTCCCACAGACCACAAAGAACTGAATCCTACCAACAACCATATGGGCTTGAAGGTGAATCTTTCTCTAGTTGAACTTTCAGATGGTACCTCAGCTTCAGTAACACCTTGGATTGCAGCCTTGTGAGGGACCCTGAAGCAGAGGATCCAGTTAAGCTATGCCCAACTCCTGACCTACTAAAGCTGTGATAAAATAAATGTGTATTGTTTTATGCTGTTAAGTTTGTAAGTAATGTGTTATGCAGTAATTTGCTTGTCAATTTGTTTATTTTACTCTCCCTTAGGTTCTAACTTCTTTAGACCTGACACCCTGTCTTATTCATCATCAACAGAAACTAATACTGTGCCTGGCATATTACTATACAGCTGCTTATTAAATGTTTTCTGAACAGTATGGTAGTAAAGTCAGTTCACTGGATTTGCAGAAAGGAAATCATCTGCCACCAACTTCATAAACTTCTTTTCATTCAAGTTCTGAGCCTCAGGTTTTTTATGTGAAAAATTAGAGTTACACTTAATTAGAGCTCACCTCAGCTCTAGTAGTTTCCATATCTCAGTTTTTCTCCTTAAAAGTAAATATTAATGATATATGTGAAATGGTATTATGTTTTAGTAGATGACTTGATCTTTGATATGTTTCTATGTTCTTTTTAAGTCTGGTATATTTTTAAGTCTGATGTGTAAAAAGTAGTTATGGCAAGAATAGTTTATTTTTTGACTTGTAAAAATGATGACTTTACTTAAAAGAAATCCCCAAAGGATTAAATAATGAAAACACAAAAGTTGGAATAAACTTATGAAAAATTGAAATCATTTTTAAAAAGGGCATTTGATGACATGTAGCATGACATTTAACAGCTTTCCTAATTAAATGGACTGAAAACCTGATAACACAATTTTAGTCAGGAATTTCTCTTTCCACACTGACAGGAAACATTTGTTTTAGCCAGACAGTTTTTAAAAATGCTATTTATAATAGCATTGCCAAAGTTTAAAAAAAAATCTCTTTTCTACTTTTTTAAAATTTGCTGTGTTATCGTTTCAAATATTTCTTCCCTTTTACTGAATGCTTAGCTGATAGGAAAATCATGATTAACTCAAATACTGATGGACATTTTTCACATTCTGGTCCAGCACATATGGAGAAAATAGTTCTTATTAAGATTATTAGATACTTTTTAATGAAATCAGTGTATCTATCAGTTGGAGCTAATTTCTTATGCATTATTTCTCCAAGGAGATAAAAACCTAGGCAGAGATGATACTGAATATTTGTTATTTAAAAGAAGAGTAGATGAGGAAGTGCACTTGTTTTTCTTTTATGTAAGACTTGAGCTACCCATCTGCTCATTTATGGACATTTTATTTCTTCTATTTTTAATCTGTGAAAACAGACAACCACTGAAACACTAATTACAAGAAGGAATTAACATTCTTCGTGCTGTCTCAACACAATACTTCTGTATCTTCCCTTAAGCGCATCCTGTCCTATTATGTCCTGTCTTAGGAAAGGAATAGGAAAAAATGATCAAATTCACTCTAAAGTACTGACAATACATTAGAATAGAAGAGAGCCACATCAGACAGAGAAAAATTCTTCCTCCTAATAGTAAGCTATAGATGATCTTCTAAGGAAAACTGTACAATTTGTATCTGAGGGAATCTCTAACATACCCAACAACAACAAAAAACCCACTTGTTTAGGTGGAGTATTTTTGAGTCCTAAGGCCAAAGAAGATAAATCTTCCTGATATTTCTTTTCTCTCCATCACTTACAACACAAAAGTGCTGCGAAGATTAAGGTATACTATTTTTTATTATGTATGGAACTAGCAATCAAAAATGCTTAATGATGCCTCTTACAAGAAAATAAAATAGTTCGATGGCTCAAAACAAGGAACCCAAAGGAATAGTTTAGGAAGCTCAGAGCTCATCTGATAGGAAATTGTAGGAGTTAGGAACTAGGGTTTGGAACTAAATAAATGAGGGTTTGGATTCAGGTTCTGTCATTGACTAGCCAAACCACATGCCGTGCAAGGCTTCCTGAATCTGTTTCTTCCTGTACAAAATGCAGATTATGATTCTTTTCATATATATATACACACACACACACACACACACACATAAAATGAATACAAAATAAAATAATAACATATAATAAATGCTCTCCACAGAACATGCTACAGAATAAATAATAAATGGATAATAAATTATCCTGGTCCTGCATTGATAGAAAAGTAAAATAAAGACTAGAGTTTAAGGCTTGCCAAATGTCATGTATTTAGTTTGAGAACTTGTGGTGGAGCAAAGAGAATGTCTTCCATAAACTTGAAAGTTCATTACACAAATATTTTTCTATTTAGTTCCTATAGCATTTCTTTGAGAAAAGTAGATATTACCCCTTAATACTGAGGGAACAAAGGAAGGACAGAGAGGGAAGTGGGTTGTATAAGCATATGAGACAAATTTCAACAGAAAGTGGAAACCAACAAAATTAGATTAATCCACTCTCCACCACCTTAACTTTCCACACTAGTCTAAATTTTTGTTCCCTGAATGTGTATTACAGATACATGAGTCTAATGTGTTTGAGGAGGATCCAAAAAAGTTGGTGAAACTGTGAATGTGAAAGCAAAACCATATCAACTATCCCACTTTATCTGAGTGTGGCAGAAAGACAAATCAGTGACAAGGCCCATGATATGAATCAAATCTCAAGAAGGAGGATTATGCAACATATGTTCTGCTTCGGTATTCTGGTGGCATTGGATGCCAGGAGCTAATGAGACATTTTGAAGCTCAAGGAGTTCAAGGAACTTGCAGCAAGCAGAGATGAAACACTGTCTCATTATCAAATAGTTTCGTTTTTAATTGCCTTCTAAGTATGGATTTAATTTTTAAAATATTGCCGCTGTTATTACCTCACATGGGGGATTTTTTGATGATTAGAGCACCTGGAAAGCCATCCGGCCAAGAACCTTGTGAAGGTTCAGAGTGGGGTTTAGATATTCATGCAGTGGTCTGAAGTCTCCAAGATTTCTTCAGGATTCAGGACATGACACCTACAAGTTTCTTCCAGAAGATTTCAAATGGAAGCCTGGAATTTCTGATCAACATCTCAAGCACCTACTGCTCTATCAAGAATTAATTCAGGCTGGGTGCAGTGGCTCACCCCTGTAATCCCAGCACTTTGGGAGGCCAAGGCAGGCAGATCACTTGAGGTCAGGAGTTCGAGACCAGCCTGGCCAACATGGCGAAAACCCATCTCTATTTAAAAAAAAAAATTAGCTAAGCGTGGCAGTGGGCACCTGTAATCCCAGCTACTTGGGAGGCTGAGGCAGGAGAATTACTTGAGTCTGGGAGGTGGAGGTTGCAGTGAGCCGAGATTGTGCCATTGCACTCCAGCCTGGGCAAAAAGAGCGAAACTCTGTCTCAAAAAAAAAAAAAAAAAAAAAGAATTAATTCAACAAGTATTTATTAACTGTCTCCCTCACTGCTTCCAAAACAAGGCACTATGCTAACCCCTGAGAGAGGTGTGAATCTACAAGGCAATATTTTATGTGGCATAAGTAACTGGATGCTGATGGGACGTTTCCTGTTGCACTGAAATTGGTGTGTATGGTCCTAGTTGAAAACAGAAAGGTGCTCAAGTCTAAAAACATTCACCAATCGCTCCTCACACCCAAAGGTAGATGTACTAAGAGACCTCAGAAGAACCAGCCCTATGGCAAAGAAACCTAACACTTTCGCTCTCCTCCATGTTATCTGAGAAAGGACATTAAAATGGGGGGAAGTTGGAGACTAAAACCATCTGCCTGTAGAGAAGTCAGCAATCATGGTAGAAGCTTTTCTGTGAGCGGGAGGAGATGGTGAGTGCTTTCTATTTC
This sequence comes from Mandrillus leucophaeus, assembly GCF_000951045.1. Classification (NCBI taxonomy): domain Eukaryota; kingdom Metazoa; phylum Chordata; class Mammalia; order Primates; family Cercopithecidae; genus Mandrillus; species Mandrillus leucophaeus. The sequence continues at coordinate 2,010,557 of NW_012106564.1, forward strand.
CCAAGCCAAGTGAGAGGCTGGGAGTAGAGAGGCAAGCAGCTCCAAGAAGCTCTCTTGTGAGAGTTGAGAATACATGCAAGAAGGAGAGAGCCTGGCACCTGCTCCTTGGACTTCCAGTCTGAGAAATGGCAACACAGAAGAGGATGAAGGAGCATGGAGAAGCTCACACCCCACTTTTGGATATGACGAGGATGTGTGAGTTTATTCGGAGTCAAGTGGACTTTAGAGATGGTAGCTGGACTGAAATTTCCAGGAGAGAGCAGTAGACCCTGGCATCCGAAGGAGGGTGGAAGCTAAGTTTCTGCTTCAAGGAAAAATGCAGTGGAGGGGCGCGCTCCTCCCCTTCATTCCCTCCAGCATTCTCCAAAGAACTCCCACTTATGTCCCAGAGAGAAGCAGCACTGGGGCTGGATGGCCATGCATAAATATTTGACAGCCAGTTGATACTACGCAATGAAGATGCTTCAGTCAATGGAAAAAGCAGGTTGAAGATAGCGGGTTGAATACAATTTTTAAAAAGCTCATCCATTTCTTCTCTCTCATCCCAACCCTAAACACTTGAGGACCTAGGTCTCCACACAGGGAAGTGGGAAGAGGGATGTCAGAGTTGGGACATGCCCAGCATCCACAACAGAGCACTGAGCTGGGAGGAGGAGTAAAAGAGCAGGGTACAAATATAGCTGTTGGTGGGAGAGAAGAAAGATTTGCATTGAATCTGAGGTTGAAGTTTTAAACAGGATTGAACCTTTAATTGCTGAAAGTGACCACAAAGTTATAGAATCTATCTAAGATGTCACTAAAGGACAGCAAAAGATGGCTTAATAGAGCCAGTCTGAAAGCTGTGATTGGAGAAAAATATCTTGTTGCATTAATTCATTCAACAAATAGTAGTTGAGGGCCTAAGTTGTGCCTGGCATTGCTCCAGGCCTTGGGGAATCAGCAAGCAGGGAACGAAAACGAAGTCCCTGCTCTTGAGAGCTTATATTCGAGTGAGGAAAGACCAACACTGAACAACAAACAATTGTATCGTTGCACAGTGGATTCTGTGTAACCACATCCTTTCTATGATGGGAGAATGTACTTAGAAATTCTACTTTGGTCCCATGGATAGACTCAATGCTAACGTTGCTGTTATACACACTGAGTATTTGGTAATTAGGGGTAGGCCTTTTGTGTTGGAACTCCTTCCCAATCCCCAAATCGATGAATTGTGAGGGAGTGTCCATTGTGTGCAGGCAACTGTGGTAGGGGAGTTTATAGAATTGGGACAGGACATGATTTGATAGAACTCGTAGTTTAAATCAAAGATGGTATGTGTTAAAAAACAACCTACATTAATCATTTTTCTTAGATGTGTGGAGAAATTTTACAAAAATTTAGGATTAAAAATATTCTCCCCAAAAAACAAAACCTGGTTTCAATAAGGATCCAGATTTCTCTCTCTCCATGGGAAAAATTTCACCATCTTCACTACTTTCTTTCACAGTTTGTTTCCTCTAGTGTAGATTTCTCATAATTTCAGAAATCGATTAAAGAGGGAAAATGACAGTAAGCACTGCTGGAAAATATGATTTAAAAGTCAAAGAGTCAGACATCAGTTTGCATTGGAATTTGGTAAATTTATAGAGCTTACTGCAGCGAAAAGACGAAACAAAGCACTGCCACTACTGCTTGAATTAGAATTCCTTTAAAAAAAATTCCCCAAACAACTGATATTTGCTTGAATGCTGCAGCCCAACATTAGCAAAACATAGAGCAGGAAGCGAGAAGTTTGAGAGGCCTTAGAGCAAACAGCAAAGGGAGTGAGCCCTGTTCTGGCACACGGTTAGTAAAAGTGAGGAGTGCACTGGGCTTGGTGACCTGCCCCTGTAGTTTCAGCTGCTGGGGAGGCTGACGTGAGAGTACTGCTTGAGCCTTGGAGTCTGAGGCTGCAGTGAGCTCTGACTGCACCACTGCACTTTAGCCTGGGTGACAGAGTGAGACCTCATCTCTCAAAAAACAATAAAACAACATTTAAAAACATTATTTTTTTTTAAGTAAGGAGTGGGCTATGATAGGTACTGACTCTGTTGAGGAATACTTAGTCATTCTCTATTAGCATTCGTGATTATTCTCAGGACTTGTGATCAAATATCTGAAATCCTTTTACACCTGAATTTGTCAGAGTGGAGTCATCTACCGGGAGTGAAAACATGACACCTTTGAGAAAGTCGAAAGAATGCATCCTGTCAGAGATACCATTGTTTTTCTTCCTTAAGCAGTCCCTACTCCAATATGATCGGGTTCCTTATAGAAAGGGGACATTTGGGGACAGAGACAAATATGCACACAGGGAGAACTCCATGTGAAGACGAAGGCAGAGATTGGGGTGATGCATTATCTACCAGCTACAGAGCACTAAAGATTGCCAGCAAACCATCAGAAGCTAGTAGAGGCATGGAACAGATATTTCCTCCCATCCCTGCACAGAACCTAACCCTTCCGGCCTGTTGGTCTTGAACTTCTGGCCTCCAGAACGGTTGCAAGTCACCCAGTTTGTTGTATTTTGTCATGCTAGCCCTAGCAAACTGATAGTCATTATAAGTACATTGTTAGGAAATTGCTTTTCAAGTCAAAAGATAGATCAAATATATTCTTCCAAGTTAATACATGCATATATATAGCATCTTTTCAGTGACTGCATGGGATTCTATACAATGACTATTTTCTCATTTGAAGGACTTGCATGTTTTCTCTCCTTTCACTATTACTGTAATTAACATTATTCTTTTGTTTTGTTTTGTTTTGTTTTTGAGACAGAATCTTACCCTGTCACCCAGGCTGGAGTGCAGTGACATAATCTCGGCTCAGGGCAACCTCTGTCTCTTCAGTTCAAGCGATTCTCCTGCCTCAGCCTCCCCAGTAGCTGGGATTATAGGCTCCCACCACCATGCCTGGCTAATTTTAAAAATATTTTTGGTAGAGAGCGGGGTTTCACCATGTTGGCCAAGCTGGTCTCTCACTCCTGACCTCAAGTGATCCTCCCGCCTTGGCCTCCCAGAGTGCTGGGATTATAGGCAAAAGCCAGCATGCTCAGCCCATATTAACCATTTTTAAGTGTGCAGTTCAATGGTGATAAATACATTAATGTAGTTGTGCAGCCAAGCTCTAGAACTCTTCATCTTGCAAAATTAAAACTCTATACCCATTTAAAAATAACTCCCCATTTCCTCCTTCCCCCATCCCCTGGCACATCATTCTATTTTCTCTGTCTGTAAATTTGACTACTCTAGGTATCTCATATAAATGGAATCATATAGTATTTGCCATTTTGTGACTGGCCTATTTCATTTAGCATAATGTCCTCAAGGTTCATCCATGTTGTAGTATGTGTTAGAATTTTCTTCCTTTTTTTGGCTGAATAATATTTAGTAGAATATATATATGACATATTTTGGTTATCCATTCATCTATCAGTGGATATTTGGGTTGCCTCTACCTTTTGGCTACTGTGAATAACCCTGCCGTGAACATGGATTGTAAAAATATCTCTTGGAGACCTTGCTTTCAATTCTTTGGAGCATATAACCAAAATGAAATTGATGGATAATATGCTAATTCTATTTTTAATTTTGTAAGGAACTGCCATAATGTCTTTCATAGCAGCTGTACCATTTTATATTCTCATCAACAGTGCACAAGGTTTCAATTTCTCCACATCCTCACTAACAATTGTCATTTTCTGGTTTTTGTTGTTTGTTTTGCTACTAGTCATCCTAGTTGGTGTGAGGTAGCATCTCATGGCAGCTTTGATTTACATTTTCCCTAATGATTAGTGATGTTGAACATCTTTTCATGTGCCCTTTGACAATTTGTATATCTTCTTTGGAGAAATAATCTATTTAAGTCTTTAGTTCATTTTGAATTGTGTTTCTTTTTGTCATTGTTGTTGAGTTGTAGGAGTTTTTAAAAAATATTCTGGATATTAACTCTTCATCAAATATATGTTTTGTAAGAATTTTCTCCCATTCTATTGTCTGTCTTGTTGCTGTGTGGATTGTATCTTTGATGAACACCATTATTTTTATATCCTAAGACATACATATTCATCTTTGCACATTTATCTTACATGTAAGAAGGATAGCTTCTTAGGGTGGAATTACTAATTCACCCTCTAATAGCCATACCAATTTAGCCTCTTACCAATAGTATGTGATCATTACCCCATCTCCATTCCCTTGCCAGCACTGCATGAGGTGTATTTTAAAAATTGACATAGACATTGAAAATGATGTTTTTATACATGCCACTCTGTTTTTCAAATAGTAAAAGCCTGTTACATTATGGTTAGCTATCAAACAAATTTGGGCCAAATCATGTTCCCTGGAGTTTAACATGTACATAAAGTAAAAACCTATAATTAGAAATTAGTTCTGCCCCCAGCCCTAGGGTAAAAAGCTCTTACTTTATTTCTATTAAAAGCTTTCTAATCAGTTCTTATACCTCAAGTGATTTACTTTAATGATTAATGAATGGTGCCATTTTATAAATGAGTAAATAAGTCCACCCCAATTCATAGCTAGAGAAATTACAGGAGAAGCCCATATGCCAGAACAATTCAGTGTATGCCAAGGATTCAGTCTCAGCCCAGAATCCTTCTACCCATTGCCAGCCCCATTGCACCACCACAGACTTCCGGTTTTAGGGGCTGGAAAGGCTAGGCTGGCTGCAAGGATGTAGTAACAACGATGGTGGGAGATGATGTCCCACTGATTTGGTGGGAGTTATGTCACTGCAATTGAGAAAAAGGACCTGTCTCAGGAAGATATTTCTTTTATGGTTATATTTTAAAAATAATAGTTATAGGAAGATAATCATGCTTTGAGATCTTGGGACCAGATGAAGAAAAAGACATGCTTTCCCCCTTCAATCACACCACCTGTATAAAGGCATATGAGGTCCCTACACTGACTTTGGAGAGCTTATGCAAAGCCACAGTGCCCTTAGGAATTTCCTCTTCTTTCCCTGCTGGAACTTTCTGTACAGAGCACTTGTGACGCACCACACTCACTTGTCCTGCGTGATTCCGGGTTGGAATGTAAACGTCTTTCTGTTCCTAAGGTTCTCTACTGCAGTTTATTAAAAACCAGAGAAACTGGGCTTGGTGCTTCCACACAGCTTTTCTAGTTTATTGGCTCTATTTGCTTGTAAAAATATGTTTTCAATTACACCTAAAAGGTTTGATTCCAACTACTCTGGGAAAAGCAATATGTATTGTTTTTCCTGCCCAAATCACATATATTCTGGTTCATCGGGAATTTAAGGTGCAGTGCGCTGACATCAAATGGCCAGCAATAGAACAGAGTCTTGGGAGGAAGGTAAAGGATAACCATAAGGTATAAATAACAGCAGAGAAACAGAAATCAAGTGTTTATTCTGGACTCATTGTGAGCATGGCAGATTATGGACACGATCATAAAGGACAAAAATATGTATCAAACCCAGAAGAAAAAAAGAGACTGCTTGGAACACATGATCAAAACAAGGAATGCTAATTTCAGGTAAACCTCTTTTTCTCCCATCAAACTTTCTAGATGCTTTTGTGAGCCAGCCATATCTACTTATTTTTCTTTGACAATAATACAAAATTAGGGCTTTAAAACCACAGTCTCAGTGGGGCTAAAGGGGACATTTTTGTTTTCCTCAGAGGCGTATTCCCTTAGAATGATGTGATAGTTATTATTATTAGCACTTTATCCAGGTCCTAGACAAGGGAATATTTATTCACTGCTGATTAAATATTCATTTGCCCAGAGAGAATGCACAGATGGATTATATTGGGCCATGCCCCAAACAGGGAAGGGGAGGCAGCCGTGAGAAGTTAAGTGGGAGTTGTGACTAATGTGCCGTGAAAACACCGCTCCTCCACGTACACACGACCCTTGTTGAAACTTCTAAGGTCCAACCACGAGCCAGCCAGGCGTAGGTCATCATAGATGAATCAGGGTGGGTGTGGCCTTATCCATGAGTCACATACTGCACATGGAGCAACTGGGGGCTCACAGTGCTGAGCTAACCACCATCAGGGAAAGGTATCTGCTTTCTGGTCTTGTTGTACCTATTCAACCAGCTATTGCTTTTGTCTCCAGTTCCAGCCTGAAGACCTTAGGATACATAAGAATCACCTAGAATGCTGACTTGAAATGCAGATTTCTGGCCTCAACCCATGAGACTGATTCAGCAGAGCTAGTGGGGATGTGGAATCATGACGCAGGTAGTCCTTGGACCACACTTTAAAACACTCTGGGGAACTCTGCCCACAGTCAGAATGAGAGTGACTGATTGAGTGCTGTGATTATCAAGTTTGTTTACCATTATTGCCAAGGGCCTGTCTTAGGTCTTTTCTTCCTGCCTTGCACTGTTGGTTGCTAAAGACGTCTTGTTTTCTGACTTTGATTAGACTTTTGACCACTCACTTTTCCTAGACCCTTGGTTGACCTTTGTATCTGCCAGTTTGTCTCTGACATCTGCTTCTCTGAATATCATTTGTTATCCTTCCTTCATTCTTTCATTAACAGTACTGAGTACCTGCACTTGGTTTCAGGCTCTGTGCTGGGGACACACTGCTTGGTAAGGCAGACTCAAATCAGGCTGTAACTGGGTTTACAGGCTAGCTGTGGAGACAGTTAGTTAAACAGAAACAGTGAGAGTATTAGATGCCACAGAGGGATGCTGGCAATGTGAGAGCACAGGGCAGGGCCACTTTATCTAGGCCAGAAGGTCAAAGGAGCCTTCTGGGAATGCTTGGGGAGTTAAGAGCTGATGAGAAGGCAGGGTGTTCTGGGCGAGAACAAAACAATGTAAATAAAAGCCCTAAAAATTAAGAGGTCTGACAATTTCAAAGAGAGCTGTGACTATAGTGTAGGGTGGGGCTGGTGACAGCCGATGGTGTAGCAAGGAATGGGACTGAGAAGACGGGCAGGCCCAGATGATGAAGGCCTGAGATGATGTCAGGACTCCGGTGGAAGGCTATGAAATATCTTTGAAAGGTGGGTTTTTTTTTGTTTGTTTTTTTGTTTTTTTGTTTTTTTTTTTTGAGACACAGTCTCGCTCTGGGGTGCAGTGGTGCGATCGTGGCTCACTGCAGCCTCTGCCTCCTGGGTTCAAGTGATTCTCCTGCCTCAGCCTCCTGAGTAACTGGGATTACAGGAGCACGCCATCACACCCGTCTAATTTTTATATTTTTAGTAGAGACGTGGTTTCACTATGTTGGTCAGGCTGCTCTCGAACTCCTGACCTCGTGATCCGCCCGCCTTGGCCTCCCAAAGTGCTGGGATTACAAGTGTGAGCCACTGTGCCTGGCCCTCTGAAAGGTTTTAAACTGGGGTGAGTCACAATCCGGTGTGTACTGAGAAAGAACACTATGTGTGGCAGATGGTGCAAACAATTAAGAGTGAAGTCTCCAGAAGGTAGGAGGTGTGGGATGAGGGGCACTTAGAGAAGAGGTGAGGGAAAATGAATGAAGAGAAATAGCTCCTCCACTGTATCAGAAGGGAAGGCGCAAAAGACAGAATGGCCTGAAGTTAAGATGCATTAAGTTGAGGGTGTTTCATCCTCCTGAGGAGAAAAGAGTAAAGACGCTTTTGAGACGTTCCTGAGAGCATTTTAGGTAATGAGATTTTAGTACTGAAATAAATTCTTCAACTGGGTGATATGCAGGCTATACCAGCTACTCAGTCTTATCAGCTAAAAGATGACACTAGCCATTTAGAAATGTGTTAATAGTATTATTTTTCAGACTGTCAGTGTCTTTGAAAATTAAAATCAAAACAAGAAACAACTGTAAATTAATTAAGAAGTCAGGTGCATGCTAGGTCTAATAAATCAGTTAACACCCATGAAAACCCTTAGCACACTAGAGTCACATGACTATGTTAGATTGTGACAACATCTAAGAAAACAAAAGGCATGACATCTGATCAAGCTTGGGATGTGATCATCAATTTTACTGTAGGAAATGCCTTAGTGAAGATTCTCAGTACGTCTTTGGCTTTCTGAAGCATATAAGTCTTTTCCTCCCATAAAAGGATGAAGTCAGTTTTTTTAGGTACAAAGCTATACCATTTTCCTATTTGTCCTAAAAGCAAGTTCAAGCTGAGAAACCATCTTAAGGTTCGAATGAGGAAGGTCTGATAAAAAAAAAAGTACAGAAGAACCAACTCGAAATTCCACTGAAAGGCAATGTTCGGCCATTTCTTTGTCAAGAGAGTTCTGACAACACCAAGGGACTTCAATGGGGATGGCATGCCCAAGTGGACTTCTCTCACAAATGCGTAACACTGGACAGATTTGGAATGTGCTGTTCTTTCTGCTAAAGACATTTTTCCACTCTTGGCCTTCCAAAACCCGGAGTTCAAAGCTTAACTACTAGTTTTTTATGCAGGAGCAAATTGACCACAACACTCTTAGAAAAAGACGTGAGTCAGTGTGTTTGGCTCTTTGTTTCTTTATTGTGTTCTTTGGAAAAGAAAGATTGTAAGGAAAGAAAAGCAGGGAAAGACTGACTGCCTTTGCATCTTTTCCTTGAGGGGTGTTTGCTTAAAAAATAATAACCCCAAACTGAGCTATTATTGAGATTTATATTAAGCAGTTTCAAGTTTTGAAATAGGAACAAAGTCCAACAGACCCGTGTGAGGCAAGCTTTTTTTTTTTTTTTTCCTCATTATACAAATAGATAAATTGAGTTACTGACCAGTGAAGTAACTTCCCTGGTCTTGGTTGCACTCAGTGAAAAGAAAGCACAAACTTAAGCTTTGGGATTTTAGATAACCAGTTTGATCATGTCAAGCTGACAACCAAAAAGTTAATCATCTGTTCTACTGTATGTTAGGGAGATGAGATTTTCTAGCTTAACAGGAATTCTATTTCATATAATTTATATGTATTTATGCATATGTGTTTGCATAGACACATGCACATTAGAATAATATCAACTTTCCACAATCTTTAGGAAATGAGACAGTTTGGATAATTAAAATTTTCCCAATATTTTATACCTTTAAGGATCGAAATATGCTTGTTTTGATATATACTTAAAATACATAATGTTTTTCATTTTAAAAGATGCTACCAAATATGTCAATAAATTTATAGTTAGCTGTGATTCAGTGATTCTTGTAAAGATGTACTAAAACCGTACAACTATTTGTGTCCACAGTGAATGCCATTTTGCTTTCTAAATTCTTGTGTTTGTATAGCTTCTTTTTTTCTTACTTTCTTGTTAGGCCTCCATACTTTTCTTTCTTCCTTCTGTCAGTGCACTTACTTGTTGCAACTCCTCTCCTTTTTCTAGGTCGGTGCTTCAAGTCGGTTATGTTCTGAGAACTCAGAGAACCATGTGTGTTAACATTATTCATGAAGTAAAAGTAAATAGGCTCAAACTGAAGACTCCACATGACTGCTTACGAATACAAACCTTAATGACCATTGTCTTTTATTCTCTGAGCACTTTTGATTTACTTTTTGTCCTCAGTTGTGTACTATGAAGTTGAAATTGTCAAAAGGTAGAATTTTAGATTCATGAAATATCACTTTAAATGTATTTTGCTTCTAAAACTCAACTTGCAATAATTTAGTTTTTCTCCAGCGATTCAGATACTATTTACCCAGTGAGCATTTATTGAATGCCGAGTGCCTCTCTCTGCTGCAGGGCCTCAGGACCTCACAGTATTTCAGGGTCATCCCTGGGACCACCAGTATTCATTGTATAGTACCTTGATGGCAACAAATTTAAGATCTTATAACCATTTTAGTTGAAAGACTACCATATAAAGACAGTTTCCTGTTTTGTATATTTTAAATCTACGTGTGTTGAATGTCTCAAAAGACACCTATTAGGTGACTTGCTAGCTTTTTGGCACCTAGTGGATGGGATGGGTCTTGAATTAATTGTCCTTGACAGTCCTTGAGTGACAGCCTTCTGCTGGGTAGCGATAGGTAGGATGTGAGAGGACACTTGCCCCAGGGAGGGCTCAGAGAAATGCACAAAAAGTGGCCTCTCTTCCATAGTAAAAGGAAGAAAGGGGTTTTCACATTCCGCATGCATTGGTTCTCCAAATGGCTTTTTACTGGTTTCTCTGCCTTTCAACTGCATCCTATGGGTGCAGTAGAAACAGTCCTTGATGGCATCTAGCACAGGGCGTGGCACATGGTGGGTCTCAATAACTATTGAATGAATAAATGAGATTGACGTGGAAGTCCTAACCAAACAAAACAGATAATAGAACTTGAGAGGAAAAGTCTTAAAAAAAACCTCTTATGGTCCTTCTTCCTTTGTTTTTATGAACTAAAATCACTTCCACTATAGCTTGTAATTTCCTTTATCCTCATATTGTGCTTTTTTTTTTTTGAGACAGGGTCTTACTCTGTTGCCCAGGCTGGAGTGCAGTGGCACAATTACAGCTCACTGCAGGCCCCACCTTCCGGGCTCAAGTGATCCTCCCACCTCAGCCTCTTGAGTGGCTGGGACTACAGGCATGTGCCACCACACCCAGCTAGTTTTTGTATATTTTGTAGAGATGGAGTTTTGCCATGTTCCCCGGGCTGGTCTCAAACTCCTGGGCTCAAGTGATCTACCTGTCTTCATCTCCCCAAGTACTGGGATTACAAGCGTGAGCCAATGTTCCCAGCCACTTTGGGCTTCTTAGAGCCATTTTCTTGAGATAACCTGGACTGAGAGATTTCTTGGTAATTAAGACACAGGGGTAAAAAAGTCAGGACATTTCTGACAGAAAAATTGAAATCATGTAAGGTAGAATTGTGATAGTTAACATTGAGTGTCAACTTGATTGGATTGAAGGATGCAAAGTATTGTTCCTGGGTGTGACTGTGAGGGTGTTGCCAAAGGAGATTAACATTTGAGTCACTGGACTGGGAAAGGCAGACCCACCCTCAATCTGGGTGGGCACCATCTAGTCAACTGCCAGCACAGCTAGAATAAAGCAAGCAGAAGAAGGTGGAAAGAGCAGACTTGTTGAGTCTGCCGGTCTTCATTTTTCTCCTGTGCTGGATGCTTTCTGCTCTCAAACATTGGACTTCAAGTTCTTCAGCGTTTGGAGTCCTGGGCTTATACCAGTGGTTTGCCAGGGGCTCTCAGGCCCTCGACCACAGACTGAAGGCTGCGCTGTCGGCCTTCCTACTTTTGAGGTTTTGGGACTAGGACTGGTTTCCTTGCTCCCCAGCTTGCAGACAGTCTGTTGTGGGACTTCACCTTGTGATGGTGTGAGCCAGTAATCCTTAACAAACTCCCTTTCATAAATACATCTATCCCATTAGCTCTGTCCCTCTAGAGAACCCTGACTAATACAAGGACTCTGGTACACTGACATTAAACATTGTAGGGAATATGCACAGGGCTTAAGGAGATTTATCGGTGCATAAAAATGCAGGGGCCAGGATGCATCTGGGATGCTGGCAGCCTCAAGGAGAATATTGTAGAGCACAGCAGCACAAAACTCCAGAAACTCATGGGATGAGGTAAGATCTTAGAGGAGACATTCAGAACAGCCAGATTTTTCCTGATGATGCCACAGCTGCCCACCACACACACACAAACACACACACACACACACAACCCACACGTGGACTCTATATATACTGTGCATTGACATGGTGAAGGGAGAGAGGTGCCCGTGAACTGGACAGGCATTGTGCAACCAGGAAAATTTCCTTTCTGGGGAACTGGTGGGGAGATTGAACTCTTGCCGTTTAGTGCAAACAAATAATTAGACAAAAAACAACCCCCCACCCAAACCAAACCAAAATCAAAAACAGACCAAAAATATAAATCAACCCATAAATAGTTTACACTGCCACCATGACCAATGCATAGCAGGACTCTGGCAAAGTAAAGAGTTCATTAAATGAGCGACAAGGCACAGAGATCCTTAGTGTCCTTATTTGCAACATGTAGACAGCGACACTTGAAGCTGCTACTCACCTAAATGACCGCTGTGCTGGCACTTAAGTAAACATTCAATAATTGGTTTTCATTAGTATTAAATAAACTTGTATTGACCACCTTCTGAGTAGCAGACACTTTCTTATATGTTATCTTATTTAACTTTCACATCCATCCTGAGAGGTAAGTTTATTTTAGAGCAGAGAGGCAAAGACTTGGCAAGACTTACTGTCTTGCCCAGGATGGCTGCATTGTTCAGTGGTAAAAGCGGGACTTTATCTCAGGGCTTCTTATGCTAACTTCAGTGCTTTTTATTCAGGACACGGTAGTAGCTTCCCATAGATAATTTAAGGTACTTTATTTTGTCCGCATAAATGACACACATTTGGGCATTAAATAAAAAGGGGGATTTAAAACTATGATTTAAAAATTTACAGACAGGTATAAAATGGGTGTCCTTTAAAATCATAAACTATAGAGAAGATAACCTACAAAACTATTCCTGCTAACTAGCCCGTCAAGACATGTTAGCTGCTATATTATTGAGGAGAGTTTGGGTTCTCTTCTTGAAAAGCACATTCTCAATCACGTTTCCCTAAGCAAACCTTGCAGGTCAGTCTGCTTTCTTTTGCTGCACTTTCTCTGTTTTCTACCAGGATGCTCCAAACCATTTCTGGATGTGATTTTGTTAAGATTCAGCCCGGATTAGTAGAAAGAAGAGGGAGGACTTCAGGTATGGGATGATCCACATTTATATTCCAGCCCTAACACTCACTATATTAACGATAAAAAGAAATTGACTTAATCTCTGTAAGCCTCTACTGCCTTATGTGTAAATTGTAGATAAAACCCCTCCCTACCAAATTCAAATGAAGGAATGTACATAAAATACATGTTGTAAACTGTAAGTTTCTCCACAAAAGTTATTATCATCATTATTTATAGATTATTTTCATGTTTCAAAGTTCCCAAATTAAGATCCTTGCTAACACTCCTTTGCTGATGTGGCGACAATGAATTCTATTTCATAAATACGAGAAGCTTAAACATCTCCAGTGTACTTTTCTGTGGAAAAGGAGTCATGGATTCTTCCTTTAGTCACTGGCTCATGTCTGCAGATGAGAATTTTATTTATATGTATTCAAATGTGATTGAAACACATGGTGATTCTTTTATGGTTAGATATAAAAAATTTACAAGTTAAATGTTATTGCTATCTTTACCATTCACTCTAGAGCTTTCTTATGATACAATTTGTAAACATTTTACAAGGCAGGGGAAAATACACACCCATAATTATTTCTCGATGTTGTCTGGCTCATGACAGCAGGATAAAGTCTTTTATTATTTTAGAAAGAGTTTTCATTGAAGGTTTTTCCAGTCATTCCGAATAAACTTAGCTGTGAATGGAAAAGATACAGCTGATTGCCCTGGCTTCTGGAGTGGCTCTCCTGCCCTTGTCCTGCTCTGTGCTGAGTCAGAAGGAAAGCATGTAGGGTGGCCGACCTCTGAAATCATTAAACATCTCTGTAAACTATTGCTGTTAGAGATTCACTCTGGCTTATTTTCTGAAGGCTTATTAATAGTTTAGAATCTAATCTGCAGCCAGAATGTTTGATCACTTTGCTCATGGCTTTGCCAGGTACAGGATTTTATTGCATGGTTGTCCTGTTGGCATGATGATTCCTGAAGGGCTGTCAGTAAGCCAGCAAGTGCCAGGGGCACATCATTGTCAAATTCCAAGACATGCTACCTCCCCTGACCTGCTGGCGGAGAGCTTAGCCTTCTTCACAGTGTTTCAGGTTGTCCACTGCAGAACACAGAAATAGAGACAAAAATGCTCTGGGAAAATCTATGATAAAGAACTACTTTTCTTTAAAAGGTGGTGAGGTTTCAGGAGGAAAGAAAAGCAAAAATCTGTGAGCTGAATTTGTTTCAGATACCCAGGGATAGTCTGTCTCTGTAGAAATGGTCATATTGAAGACTGAAGCGATTGTATGTCTCAGCAGGTATTTAAACCATGCTTTTTCCCCAAGGGAAAAGAAATGAGATGGTAATGAATAATGGAACTTTTTCAGAGGTTCAGTTTAAACCATTCCTCATCCCGTTTTGTTTGTATAGTGATAAAGAATCCAGGCATTGATAGGGTGTCATTCTGAGGGATTTTAAGCCATTAAAATAAAGGGAAAAAAGGAGGCAAACACCATTTGTTCAATATTATTAAAATTACGGATACAGGGAAGAAGTCTTCTTTAAAATAACATAGCAGTTGGCAAAAGACCATGTAGTCAGGCAATGCATTGAAAACGATATTTAATGAACACTACTGCAGTCATAGCATTCACTGGGGATAGAAAAAAGCATATCTTATTCAATTTTTTCAGTAGTTTATATGCTCACCAAGGGACCTAAACCATAGCACATAAAAAGTTAAATAGTTTGTTGTTCAATACAGTATCCATTAGCCACATGTGGTTATTTAATTTTAAATTTAAAGAGATTAAAGTAAAATTTAAAAAATTCACTACCTCAGTTGTTCCAGCCACATTTACAGTGCTTAGTAGTCCTAGCACTTTGGGAGGCCGAGGTGGGCAGATCACCAGAGCTCAGGAGTTTGAGACCATCCTGGGCAACATGGTGAAACCCTGTCTCTACTAAAATACAAAAATTAGCTGGGTGTGGTGGCGTGCGCACCTGTAGTCTCAGCTACTCGGGAGGCTGAGGCACGAGAATCGCTTGAACCTGGGAGGTGGAGGTCACAGTGAGCCAAGATCACGCCACTGCATTCCAGCTTGGGCTATAGAGTGAGACTGTCTCAAAATAAATAAATAAATAAATAAATAAAAATAAAGTGCTTAGTAACCATATGTGGCTAGTGGCTATCATATTGGACAGCGCAGCTGTAGAAAGTAGAATGATTCCTTCATTGCAGAAAGTTCTATTGGACAGCCCTGACTATTTCAATACAGTGTATAGGTGACATATTACTGACATTTAGAGTAACTGCTTGCTAGTCGAGAATAGGGAAGGATCAATGCTTGTTATAATATTGATGAAGGCTTTAATAGGATCTTGAAATTATGGTTCTTCTGACAGGTTGAAAGGAGAATGGGGGACATTTTCAGTAAAGAAAGGAAAAAGGAATGTTTGGGGGAGTAGTAGCCCATCAGGTTGAATTCCTATTTATAGATTTCAGGGAGGTGAAGGTGAAAAGAAGCTTTGGGGTGAGATAGGTTGTGAGACTCGACTGTCAAGCTGAAGTGTTTGTTCTACATTTCATAATGCCATTAAATCCTTTTGAGCAGGGTACTAACAATCCTGGGACAATGGTCACATGGAAAATAATTTTTCTTTGTGTAACCTGGTATATGGAGCACCAATACTAACATTAGAATACCATTAGGCATTCATCTTATGCTGCATGGTTAGCTGCAGAGTTGAGTCAAAGCCCAGTAACACTGTGTGTGTGTGTGTGAGAGAGAGAGAGAGAGCGAGAGTGAGCAAGAGAGAGCACATATTTATGCTATGAGATGGGGAGGAAAGGGAGATGTGGAATGTGGAAGCTGAGTTCTTGGTTCTCTCAGAAAACCACAGGGAAGACTGGGGTAGTGTTGGTCATTTCATGAAGTCCTAAAGAAATCAGGATATTCTAAATTTTATTCAGAACTTTTATTCTAAGATGTTCATTTTCATCAAGGAATATTTCAGAATGGAAAGGACTTTCTACCATATCTGGATATACCCCAATTATATCAAGGCTTCAAGAATGAACTTAGGCCAAATTGTCCCTTCTTAGAACAATTTATGGGGACAGAGAGTAGCACAATTAAAATCTTCTTTATTCACCATCACCTCATTTTATTCCCCCATCCCTATTTCTTTTCTTTTCTTTTCACATTTATTAAGCCCTTATTATGTGCCAAGCACTGAGGGTGCAGAGGTAAATAAGACACAAATCTTTCTGCAGGGAGCTCACGGTCTTTACGGAGATGGATACCCAAATTAAACTCATGCCATTATAGAATGGAGACAACAGTGGCAGGGCCCGTACAGAGTTCTAGGGAGTCTGTCAGAGATCCATGAGGCAGCTTGGGTCAGGCTGGTTTCAGGCATGTTCTCACGGAGGGGAAGATACTTACTTAATCTGACTCTTGGAAGAGGAGTATAAATGAATCTAGTAGATTAAGTGAGAAATACTACAAGCAGAGAGGGAAGATCAAGAACAAAAGCCAAAAAGCATAGCAGAATGTGAGCATGGGGAAAAAGCTAGGCTTTGTTTCCATTTTTGTCTTTGGCACAGGATAAAGGAAGGGCTTGAGGTGTATTTGTTTCTTTTTTTTTTTTCCTTTTCTTAAAACAATTTTTTATTATACTTTAAGTTCTAGGGTACATGTGCCCAACGTGCGGGTTTGTTACATATGTATACATGTGCCATGTTGGTGTGCTGCACCCATTAACTCGTTGTTTACCTCAGGCATATCTCCCAATGCTATCCCTCCCCGCTCCCTCCACCCCACAACAGAGGTATATTTATTTCTATATACACTTTTATGCAGGCTAAGCAGCAGGTGTAGACAACATAGACATTTTCCTAGGTGACTCTCATGGCTTGGGGGAAACATTTAAGTCATCTTTACTGTCATCATCTGGCTATGGTTTATGGTAAAAGTCGTGCCAAAGAGAATAATCTGGGGAGCTAGATACAAGTTCATTTAATGTGTGGAGGTGCCTTTGCTCTAGTGTTTCTCATAGATTCATGGAAACTTCTATTGCCTTAAGAATGACATGCTAGACTGTCACTCTTTTTACTGGATTTTTGCCAAGCAACTTGTCTTCATTTGGGGAGAGTTTATGGACTAACTTTTAGCTCTTAAAAATTACCCCAGGGAGAAATGATGTTTTTTGTTTTGTTGTTTGTTTGTTTGTTTTTTGCTTTTCTAATTACACAGTCCTTACTTTTTTGGCTCTGAAATGACAGCATGCTTTTAGAAAAAAAATACAAAAAAGAAAAAAATTAAAATCACTGTATTAAAACAAGAAAGAGAGCCAGTAAGAAGTGTCTAGGAACAGAGCCACTAGAATTTCTCACTTTCTTTATGAGTCAGAGGCGTTGTCATAGGAAGTTTATTTTTATTTTTTTCCTGTTATGATAGGACAAGACATCATGAGAGGCAGCACAGGCGGGCAGGAAGACCGTGGACTTTGGCATGTGACCTGGATGGAAGTACCTGCTCTGCCTCTTCCTAGTTGTGTGGCCCTGGGCAAGTTGCTTAAGGAGTGGAAGCTTAGTTTTTCTCATTGTGAAACTGGGAATAATAATATCCTCCTTGTAGGGTTGACATGGGGAATATAGATAATGGGACTAGCACAATGTCTGGTCCTGTTAAATAACAAATAGTTTTTTTTTATTATAACCACTAATGATGTGTTTGAATTTCTCCCTTCTCCTTTAGATGACTATGAGCTACTTATTTTCTTAAAGGAGAGGGTGCTCAACTGTGCCACTTATGGAATACTGACCTCCAGGCACTAACTTTGTGAAGTGGAAAGATAATTCCCAGAGTAATGTCCTAAGAGAAATAGTAAATTGTATGGAGTGGGAGGTCTGAGTGTCACAGATAAACTAAATAATTCCTCATGCAGTAAATTACACCAGAATATCAGTGTGTTCTTCCTACAGAAATTAGCTCCCTATTGATGGTGAGAAAGCAAATGCTCAAAGAAAATATTTGGCCAATGATCTTGGTTAGTTAATGATAGTAAAGATAAAGCAGGGAATTAACAGCTCAGAGACTGATGAGCTAGTTCAAAGAATTATCTAGGCTCCTCGTTTATTGAACTTATTGCTCATTCTTGGCCACTTTTCTCTACATAGTATTCAGAGAGTGAGACGAGAACGAAGAGACAACTTCAGTTTATCCAGTATTCTAAAGATTTTTTGGGTAGAAGTGGAGGTTGAAGATATGAGAGAGAGAGAAAGAGAAAGAGAGAGAGAATGAGAGAGAGACACGCTTGAATAATTCTGACATTCCTGCTATTATTGTAATAAAGAATTGAGCCATAGAACAAAGGCATATTATCTACTTCTTTTGTTCCTTTTTCACCTGGGTTTTAGAATTCTCTCTACATATCTTATAGTGACATTCAGTATGTATTACTTAACAACTAGCCAGACTGAAAATACCATGTTCTGAGTGATCTTGAAATAATGCTGCAGGAAGTGATTCTTAAACTATTCTTAAGCTGTTCCGTAGAATATCAATCCCAGGAGATGCGCTCAGGCAGGGTAGATCTGTCGTCAAATGTTTAAGGAACACTTGATTGTAATGTCTTTGGAGGATGAAAAAATATATAGCATATAAAAATTTCTGTAAAGTCATGCAGTGAATAAAAATGTTTAATATTGTTTCATTGAGTGTTTCTAAAACTTATTTGACCACAGAACCTTTTCTGGTATAAACATCGATCAATCCCAGGTAGTCATGTTTTGAAATGCACTTTGGAAAATATTGAAGCAAGGGATGTAGATATTTTATACAAAAGTCATTATTAAACAGTTATCTTTCTCCAGTTAAAATAGAGTTTTTAGATCAGAAACCCTGTATTGTATGTGAGAAATTCCCCTTTGGCTAGTCTCAAAATTTAGACTGGTAAGAATATAGGCCTTTTAAGACTCTTTAAGCCATTTTCTAATTATTGTTTGTTTTTTTACTTTCCACTTACCCTTGATCTTGTTTGGCCTTTTGAGATATGTGGGACTGACCTCTGTATTCTAAGAAACAAAAATACTCTTGCTATATCTTGGAAGGTTATCTGGCTATTTGACATTTTATCCCATTTTTACTGATTTTGTATAAATACTTTGAGCCCTTCCTAGGTATTGTAAGTATAATCCATTTACCATACTAAATGAATAACCATAAAATGCATGCTTAATTAGTATCTTTCTGAAAAATACTTGACAAGACCTCACATGTCTCTAAGTGGCAAAGAAGGTAGTTATTTAAAAATTGTTCTGCTTAAGATAAATAAATAAAGGCACAGAGATGATCAGTGATATGCTCCTTACCCCAGAGACAGTCAAGGTGTTTTTGAAATTAAAACACTGAAGATTTTCTGGTGATTTGCAAGTCACATGCACACCAACTCCATAGCTTCATCTCTATGGACACAAAAAATGATCTTAGAGGATTGCTGTTTTGCTGTGAATGTCATAATTTTTACTAAGCAAGCAGCTCTCCTCTGGTGTGCCAAGGATTCTTTTTTTTATGGTCCTAATTGATCTCTATCCCCCAAAGGGTTCTGAATTATGCAAGTATCTCAAGTCTTAACAAGCCATCCTCACACAGCTGTGCAATGGAAATGTTCAACAGAAAGGTATTCACTTCAGTCTAGGCAAGACCCTGGCTGCTCCCTGGAGAGACCCAGATTTAGGGGAGCAGGTTCTGGGCCATCTGGGCTGGAGAAGCCTGTTTGGCCCATTTCTGTCTTTTTTCTCCCAGCTCCCTTCCCATTACTCTGCTGACAGGGAGGGTCTAGTCACCGCAGGCTTCCTCAGACTTTGCGCTTGTCTCTCACTGACCCCCAGCTGCCAGGCTTTGTTTATTACTGAACTGAGCATTTAGATTCAGTCTTGGCTCTTGGTAGCCTTGGAAAGAACATTTTCTAAGATTGTTTTAGTTTTCTTTCAAATAAACTTCCACAAGCCTGGACATTTCAGGCATTGCTAATGCCAGAAATGTGGGTGATTTATTCTTAGAGGCTTAAATTAGGATTTTTTTTTTTTTAAAGAAAACTAACAATGTGATGTATTACTATGGTATACATTTTAGCCATTGGTTGTAAAGGACACTTTGCTCTGCCTTCGATCTGAAAAATTTAAATCTAAAGGCCCCTTCTGGGAACAGATCTGTTTCTATTGAGACACCCAGCCCCTGGCTCCCTCTACTGGTGAACAACCTCCCTCTCTACTTGGGCAGCTGGGGATTGTAATTAGCTGGGGGCTGGAAAAGGGACTAGACATGCCCTTAAATTAGGACCTGTGGATCCGATAGCATATTTTCGCCACAGATCCCCTTTCTTTCCTCATTCTTCCAACCTCAACAATCTTGGCTACCTAACTCACAAATTCTTAGCTCCCCCTAGTGCCTCCCTTCATGTACTTTTTGGCTTTAATCTTACATCTGCCATTTAACAAGAAGCCGCTTGTTTGGATTGAGAGCACTGATCAACACCATGACTCCTGGACTTTAAGGCTGGGCAATCGCTAAGTGGATCTTTAAAGAAATACAATAATGTACAATCGTCACTGAATTTATGAATGAAGTTTAGGCTTATCGTCAGAGTGTAGACAGCATGCTAGTTGGAGGAAGATCCTCAATGGGATGATTGCTTGAAAATGCCTCCCACCTGCCCCATTGCAGTGCTCTTTAGTCAGCTGGTAATATTTGAAATCCTCCTACTGAACTGATGGCAGCTGCAACTTAACCCCTCTGCTGCCATAAACTAGCTATAATTGCCTTAGAACATGAAGCCTCAATTATGGAGGCCATTGGCCCAGACTTCCAAAAAGCAGCTGTTTTATCTAGCTAACAGAGGGGACTAGAGAAGCTCCCCAATAGGCTAGATGCATGTTATTTCCTAGAGAGGTTGACAGCTGACACCCACACCCAGGCCTGTTTAGTTAGCGTTGGAAAAGTAGCACATGAAGTGATTAATTGTCTTCAGTCTCAGCACATCAAATGATCCAACGCCTAAATATCCTGTGGTGTAAACACATCAATTGGAAGCTTAAGAGAGACAGTCTTCAAAAAAGACTTACTTAAAAGAATGTTTTCACAATCATGCTTAGCCATAGACTGTGTTAAATTTAACATATAATAAATCAATTTTATAAACACACTTACTATTTCGGAGATATGGAAACAATTGTCAGGCACGCTTCAGAGGAAAGTGAAGAAGCATCTGGGCTAACATCTGTCCGCTTATTCAGGGTAAATTGTTTACAGAAACAATACAAGAATATTCTTTCCTGCCTTCATCACTTTCTATGGTGGAGTGACTTTATGTGTTACCAATAATTGTGCTGTTATTTTAGCAGTGAACATTTCAATGACTTGACTTCCATGGAGTTATTATCCTGGGTCAGAGTCAAGTCTAAAAGGAGGTGAAATGAGGTCCCATTTCACCTTTTCCCACTTGAGGTCCCATCAAAGGATAAGAAGTTTTAATAGATATAGTAAAGCTTTCACACCTGTGTGATCCAGGCTTCAATTAGTGTTGTATTTAAAGAACCCTGACTCAAACAGAAAGTCATCTCACAAGCATTTGAGAGGGTCTGGTTTTAGACAATCCTATTAAAATCTCTTGTAGCACTTCAAAACTCTTGGAGATTCTCCCTCTTCTGTTTCAGAGGAATCAACTCTCTTAGCTTCACTATTCTGCCTCTATACTCTTGGTCCCTTGATCACCTCTCCCCTCTGTTACAACAAATCTCATACCTACACATTCTGACTGATGTGTCCCTTAATGTTTTTCCTGATTATCCATTATGGGTATTTTGCTCTTTCTCTCATTAAAGGCGGAGGAAGGTACAAAATGGTTAAATTGGCAACACATTGTCTGTTGGGTGGAAGAAGAGGAGAATTACGCTGTAAATCATCACATCCTAATACATTTGTTCCTCAAATGAATATTGGAACTAGATCTTAAGCCTCCTGTAAAAAATAATATAGTTTCTAGAACTCAGGTAAATGTGGGAAGAACTAGTGAGAACACTACAGACAGGAAAATAGCTTAGCCATTGCTAAGGTTAAAATGAACTCTCCTATATTTCCCAAAGCAAGGGAGAATCTTAAACTCAATACATTTGAGACCTGAGTCACTATATGTCTATATAGACTCTATTTTCTACAAAGTAAAATTTACTTTGTAAATCCCTTACTTTGTAGAAAGTAGTTTTATGGACTATATTTTCTACAAGTAAGAAAGGAGTTTAGGAAAATGGATATTTTATACTTAGCTTTTTTCCCCATTCACTCGCCCACTCAACACAGATTTACTGAGCAGCTACTATGTACCATATCCTGGGCTGGTAAAAAACATACCATCCATGTGATGGTGGTGACCACTGACTTCACTCTTTACAAGAATTTATATCAATGTGTCCTAGACATTTGGTAGTGGAGGTATAGCTGTAGTCCAAACCTCTACCAAGCTATGGTTTCTGAGAGCCCTGTATGTTAAGTGCCTACAGAATGCTCAGCATAGTCAAAGACACCTTAGATTCACATTATACGAGGAGCCACACTGTAGTTATTCAAGATTAAGCATGGGTTGGAGACTTTGGCTGTATGAACTCCAGCCTTGGGTGTGCTATACTCATCTGGGTGGCCTCGGGAAAGACATTAACCTTTCTGATTTTTTGCACCTGTAAAATTAACTTTTAGTTACAATTAGCTCCAAGGTCTTTTCCAGTATTTTACCTTTTGTGATTCTCGAAGGTTTGTTTTTTTAATTTCCAAGTAGTTGTAATAGGTACTGGATTAGTAAAACGGCTTATCTTGAAACCTCATCTCAGATACTCTGTTGGAGGCAAGTAGCAATTTTAAATTACTTTCTTCTAGGTATGTGAATTAAAGTTTAGAAAAATGTGAAACTTTTACATTTGATAGGGTGGAAATTTATATCCTATTTAAGAGAAGTATGAGGAAATTTTTGATAATGAGAGAAACCACAAGTATGAGTGGTTCTTTAGAAACTTGTTCTATGAGAATTAAAAAGAGATTTCTTCCAGTGAAAGAACAAAGGAGATGTCACATATGACTGCATCTGCATATCCTGAAAGATTTGCTGAAGGCGAGAAGGGTCAGTTTTTGTTGTCCAGGAGGGACAATGAAAGTGAGCACCAAATAAATACAGGACACTGAAGCTGAATTGTCAGGTGTGTGTTCATATTTTACATAGTCAGCTAAAGTTGTTGCTTTTGCTCTTATCCTACATTGAGAAGTTAGAATTCATTATTTTTATTTTAATTGATTATGATCCGTTTTGGTGAACACTTTTTGTTTCATTCACTCCAGTTTGATCTGATGCAATTTCAATGGCTTCATGGATTTGAGTACACAGGGCTCCAGGCTTACAGACATTCTAACCTTGTGTGACTCCCTTTAACCCCATTCCTGCAAATCGGCTTGAGGAAAAACTATGAAGAACGTTCTTCCTCAAACAACAAACACAGTTACTAAAGTGATAGAGGGATCTCTGATTAGCAGCTTTGCTCTGTTGGTGTTGAAATGTGGTTCATGCTCATACTTCTCACTCCTTATCTCTCTAGAAAGGGGGAGTTTAGTAGAGCTATAATTTAGTACTGTGGGGTGTAACCAGGTCTGCCAGGTCACTGGAAGATCTTCTTCATTATATTCTTAGCGTTTTGTGACAACTTATGAACAGGTTCTTTAAAAAAAAAATGTGTATTCCTAGATGCTTTAGGGATTGAGAGATCCTTTTCACACAATGCTAAAAAGAAAGATTCTCTAAATTCCTAAGGGCATTCATTCTCCCCTTAATTCTCCTCTCCTCTCCTTTCGGTTTTCTTTTCACTCAATAGTTAGAATAGTGCACCATTCACAAGAATACACTCAAGTTTCAAGATCTGTACCTTCTTTAACTTATGTACATGTATGTTTATAGGGGTCTGGTTGAAGAGAAGCAGGTCAAAGCAGAAACACCTAGCTCCCAGAGGGTTACTTGGAGGACCAGAGGTTTTAGGAAATACAGTGTGTCTCAATCTCTCTGCAAGTTTCCATACCAAAGTGAGTAACCATGGATAAGGAGTAAATTGCTGTTTCTAACTTTTAGCTTGCAAATAAGCACTCAACATTACGCTTTTCAGGAGACTTAGGGTTGGTTTTGTAGACATGACCCATCCATTAGTTAAAAACATGTTTTAAGGATTTTTTTTTTACTCATAGTATAGCTTTTAGAATTATGACTCACAAATTACTGTGGGTTTTTAAATATGGGCAAACCTGAAATCATTTTCATCATTAGAACCAAGCTGTTCTTTTCTGTTAAAGAAGGAGGGCTAAGGAGAGGGGCAGAGTAAAGTTGGATCTTATACTTTCATTGATTAAAAAACAACAAACAAATAAAAAGACAAGAGCAGACATGGATTTTTACTCTTCCCCATCCCCTCATATTCACATAAATGAGGGTTGGGGGAAGTTATGTTTCGTAACAGAGCTCCTAACCTTGCTTTTCTCCTAGGGCACTTCTGCGATTCCTCCAGCTTCTCTTTCAAGTCCCTTTTCACCCCAATCCCTTCTCCTTGATTTTTGTTTCACAAATAGGAATAAAGTAGCATATGTTTTCTGATCATGAAAAGGATATCATTTTATAATTTTGACATTAGGAGAACATCTAAAATGCATGTTTCTGTAGGAACAGCAAGCCCTCAAAATCAGTAGAGTGCCCTTCGTGTGTCTCTAGTGAAAGGGGCAGTTTCTCATCTTGTCTTTTCTGAGAAACATTAAGAAGTCCTCCCAAGCCCGCTGCAATGCATTGGTTGGGTATAGTCATGGACTTGATCAAGAGGCAGCTACATAATGGCAAAAAGAGGAGACTCACGTGAAGTATCCACATCCTACGCAGAAGGGGAGATTGGGGGTGACTACATGAAACTTCAACATTGATTTTTCTAAAAGCTTAAGAAGAGCAGTGTCATCTTGCTTGGTATGTACCCTATGGAGAAAGGATAGCTTTGCCCCTGGGAACGTTAGATCATGAGCAAACTAAGATGATCTCACTCAGTTATTTAGGGGCTTGAACTTGATAGGACATAGGGAAGGCAGTTACTGCTAAAAGGTTCATAGCTGGTCCAGTGCATTAATTGCCAGAGAAAGCAGAAGCAAACCCTTGGAGAATACTTTTATCCCCAAACTTAGGAATAACTGGAAGCTCATTTAAACTGGGAGCATTTCCCCCTCCACCCCAAGGAAAGATAACTTCCCTCAAGGGGATCGGGAGAATGAAGCAGCGTATTTTCATCCTTGTGATAATGGATGTGAGTCAGGCACTATCATAAAAGAAGAATTAACTTGAATGTGCCACAAACTTGATTTGGCCTTGTCCCATACCTGTACTCTTGTCATGGTTGATTACCTATGTACATCAGATATAAAGCAAGCAGTCTGCATTGTGGCATGAGATAAAAGGTATGTTAATATGCTCAGGCCACATACTATCTTGGCCAATAGTAATTTTATATCATTTGCTTAAAGGAAACTGCACTTCTTGCAATATTTTTTTCCAATGAAGAAAAATTTAACATGACTGAAACTTTACATATAACTCTTGCATTTGAGTAACAGCACTGAATCCTCTCCATCTCAAATAGATCTTTTAAATGTTTTTATTACTTTTGATATGCAAAAGCTAAGGAGAAACGGTTTGGAAGACCTAAGTTAAATTTCTAATGAGTCTTGTTTTCTTAATAGGGGAGAATTTTATACAGCTTCGATGAGTTTTTTCTTTCCACATGAGATAATATAAACAAACAAACAAAAAATAAAGAATTCATTTCTCTTCTTACTTTAAGAACCTTAAGGGCTAAAAGAGTGGTTTGGTTTCCTGACTGGCAGTTTTGGTTTGCCTTCTCTAAGTGGTCTTGTGCAATTCCCCAGAGGAAACATTTGAAGAGGTTTTTTCTCCCACATGAGAGAGTTTCATCCCACACAACCCACAGAATTTGATGGCAAACTTCATGGACCAAGTGTCTGGTTTTACAGAAGTGGCTGCGGTGTATGTTTTTCTTTTCACAGGTGCACATTTATTCTACCTTAGGAATAAGAAGAGATCATTTTATTTTAAAGAGGGTAGTTTAAACACTGACAATTGGATGCCAATCAGGTAGGTTTTAATTTACTAAATGAGGGGGGAAAAGGGTGGAAAAAAGGATTAAAACTTCCAAAGCCTTTCTAGCTGATCTTTCTTTACAACCATCTGGTGTGCACAGAAGTATTGTATAATCTGGCCTGTATTATTCTCTTACTGTGAAACATATTGAAACGCTTTGTGTTTAGGTGTGTGTACAGAAATTCATGAAGTTCTTTTATACACTTTCTTAGTTCCATCACAATTCTCATTTTAGGATGTCGTGAAAAGATAGCCTGGTGAGAGAGCACATTCTACCCTGGCTTGTAAATTTGGATTTGTTCTTTCCTATCTACCAGCCACCTGATTACTTACACTGTCCCTGTGCAAAGGGCACCCGTTCACATAATTTTTTCCAAGCGCTAAAACCTGGAAAGATATTTTGTAAAGGACTACAGAAGCTGTCTTGGGGGTTTGGAAAACATCACAAAATTGTTAGCAGACCTTTTGACTGTGCTATTTTTAGGAAGTTAACTGTGTTCTTTCAAAGTACATTTTTGACAATGGGACAACGTTTGCCTTGCCCCCACTGATGTGTGAAATATGTACAATGAAAAACGTCAGTACAACACCCCAAACAGATACATTTTAACCTCAGCAACAGTCAGCAACAGGAGAAAAAGTGATTAAAAAGAGAAAGGTTTTCGCAATATTTATGCTGCTGTTTCTTCCCTAAAGGAGCTTTTATTTTACCATTCAAACAGAAGTTTGTTTTCAAACCAGTTGCTAGTTAAAGGAGCAGCGGATCGCGCATCCGTAAGAATCAGCTCTAACCAAACAGCAAACGCGTTGGCCAGACGGTGTCTTATTCCCCCACAGCAACCCCCGGTAGGTCAGCTGCCTGCAGAAGCGCTATCTTACCTTGAGCACGTAAGATCAGGGAGAGAGGCTCGCGGGCTCCCACGGAGAGGATCGGGGAAGGGCTGTGATCCGCTGCTGGTAACATGCACTTGGCTTTTATGGGCAGGTGGGAGGAGCTGCTCCTCATAGTAGGTGGGCAGGGAAGGAGCGGCGGGCGGGCAGCCTCTGGAGGAGCTGGACACTCTTCTCTGGGGAGGGGAGGAGAGGGCAGAGACGGGAGCCCGCGAGGCGGAGGAGAGACGACCGGGCGGGGGAGGGGGGGCGCGGTCACGACGGAGGAAGGAGTGGAAAAGGGAGAGAGGGAGAAGGGAAAAAAGAGAGGGAACGAGAAATAGAGAAAGGGATCTAGACCACAGATGGGGAAAGGTGGGGGAGAAAATGAATAGCAGAGAGACAGAGAGAGAGAGAGAGAGAGAGCGAGAGAGTCTGGGAGGAAAGGGGAATTGGAGTATTTTCCGTTTTTGCATGACATTTTTTGGCAGAGGGAGTTGTGGGTGATTGTGACTTTTGAAGGTGTTTTCTGGGAATTTGGGAATTTGAAAAGCTACATAGCGGTCCGGGAGAACTGAAGGGTTTCTAAGCGAGGCAAGGGAGGGGAAGCGGGGCGTCCGAGCAGCAGAGCCGAAGTGCAGGCTTGGACCCGAACCTGGAGCCGGAGGCACTGACACAGCCTGGAACCAGGCAACCCCTAGCCCGCAGCCCGGTCCCACCGCCCGCAGGTGAAAACCGCCCCGTCCCTCTCCCTCCGGGCAAGGCTTATTTGACAAGAAAGTTCCTGCGCTCCCTGTCTTCTGAGCATCCAGTCTCAAGCCCCTCTTGAGACTTCGGCAGCATTAAAGTAAATCCAGCAACGGGGAGGATCCGCGAGGACTTGCTTGTGGAGAGAGGAACCTCAGAACCAGCCTGCGTCTTCCAGCATCTGCTTATGTAACATAGGATTTCAGAGCTCTCTGCCCTCTGGTTATTTTCGGTATT
Organism: Mandrillus leucophaeus; assembly: GCF_000951045.1. Taxonomy (NCBI): domain Eukaryota; kingdom Metazoa; phylum Chordata; class Mammalia; order Primates; family Cercopithecidae; genus Mandrillus; species Mandrillus leucophaeus. The sequence goes on from NW_012106564.1 coordinate 2,038,263, forward strand.
TAAAACACTCTCATTCCTAACAATCGGAAAACGTCTTGGTGCCACAGCTCTTTCTCAGTGTGTCTTAAACATTAAGAGAGGATTCAACCAACAAGTGGCTAAAGGATCAGTCTGAAATTACTAAGAAATGCATTCAGAGAAAGAAAAACAAGCTCCTTTCGCTGCTGAGTGGTGACTCACTTCCTAGCCCAAGCCTGATTTTTGCCACCAAAGGAATTAAAGCATTTTAAAAGAGAACCTGAGACTTGGGGTGGGAGATGCAGTACCAGGAGGGGGAAAAGGCAGGAATGGGAGGGGAGAGAGATGAGTAGGCTAGAAATAATAAAGGAATGAAATTGTACTGAATATGTATATATGTACTTGATTCAGTGTTCACCGCAACCTTATGAGGTAGGTATGATTCATACAGCGCAGATTTTTTTTTTTTTTTTTTTTAATTTAAAGAAAGGCATCTCTAAGGGTTTAAATAACTGGCTCAAGCTAGCGAGATGGGGAACCACAGCTAGCCGGCTTGCAAACCTTAGGCACTCTTCAGTACATCAGGCTGCCACATAGAACACTTAGGTTGATCTCAAGTTAGATCCTGATGTCTTTGGCTGGTACCAGGCTCCAAGAGAAGGAAACATGATGGTGAAGAGCAGAATTACTCAAACTTAGCACTACTGAAACTTTCTCGAGGATATTTCTTTGTTGTAGGGATCTTTCCTGTGCATTGTAGAATGTTAAGCAGTATCCCTGGTCTCTACCCACCAGATGCCAGTAGCAGTACCCATTCCGCACTCCCCACCCAGTTGTGAAAATAAAAAATGTCTCTAGATTTAGCCAATTGTCCCTGAGGGGCAAAATCCCCTCCTCTTCTTAAGAACTATTGGTCTAAAAAAGGTCCACAACCATAAAAAAGCATTTTAAAAGAATCTATTAAGAAAATACCCAATAGTGCCATTTGGGTAATAATAATACTTACATCCATATGTGCCGAGTTTACACTGGACTTAGTTTTTTACATACGTATTTCCATCTGTTAGCTTCAAGAGCTCAAAGCCTCAATTGCTTCCTTTGTAACTAAGCTCATTCTCAATTGGTTACACATGGGAGTCAATGAACTAAACTCCCATGTGCCTGGGATATGAAGAAAGAACAATCATATGAAATAAAAAATTTAAAATTTTTATTGTAAACACATATTTGACATCAGAGTTTTCAAATTTATTCATGATGTTTTGCATTATTGATTATTTGCCTTAATTTTTATAATTTTTAATCTCTATGTTCCCTATTCAAATTATATTCAATAGTTTTTTGGCTGCACAAAGTTATAGCTAGTGGCTTACTAGCTAGCAAAAAATAAGTGGTCAATAAATATAAATATATATAGTCTGGCTAATTCAATAAACAGCAGTATTGAGCACTGACAATAGAGATTGGTTAGCAGTTGTTAGTTTAATGAATACTTAGAAAGCTAAAACTTTCACATCAACTTTTCTGCCCATTTGCTATTTGGTTTTACACTCTTCTTACCCTCCCTAACTCAGTTTTCCTCTTCCCAAGTAGTATGTCTTTTGAGGACATGGACAAATCTACTGAGTGAAGTCTGTCAAATGAATAACACTTGTTACTCGACCTAGAAATAGGACTGCATTATTTATTCTTGGACCTAACCCTGAAATAAGATGTGATTTTACAAGCACGATACCACTTTTGGAACTTTTTAATTTAGCAAAGAAATGTGTTCTGGGGAGACAAAATGGAACTCTTAGAGGAGAATCTGGGTGATAAAACATGTTAGTAAATACCCTTATCAATTACAACAAATCATGTTTTCAATCCTAAGTTAATGCCTCTCAAACATTCCAGTTCCATCACATACGTATTAAAAAAAAAAAAAAAAAAAAAAAAAAAAAAACCTGAAAGGGAAGAAAAGCACATTTGAAGAAAAGACAATTGATGGCTGTAAGCTGTATTTCTCTTCTTATTTTTAATTCTTTCCTCCTTTCAAACCTGATTATCCAGCCAACATAACAAAAGCACTGCTTTCATTTTGTTTGGATGGCACTAATGATTAGTTCCTTTCTCCTGTTCACACTTGCCTGAATCTGATTCAGTAGCAGATCTGGACAACAAGTCAGGAATCCAGGAATGTGATCTCTTTGCTGACTCTTAGTGTGCCCTTCCTAGAATCAATCTGAAGGTGACTGAGGTTTGAAATGACCTAGTTTGGTCTTCTGTGGCAGGAAAGGAATCCAATGACAACATACTAGATGCTCTGAAGTTTCCATTGTGTGGCTATAACAGCTACAGATCATTACCTTACTTTTGAGAACTTTGCAAATGTAATCCTTTTTTGGAGTTTATTTTGAATTAATCAGTTAACAAATATTTATTAAAAATGGATATCAGACAATGTGAGGTATTCAAAGCAGAAGAAAATAAGACATCTGTTCTCACAGAGGAAGAAAAGCATGAAATCTTGATAGTTGAATTTTAGTGAAGAGACTTCAGGGAGGAGGTGGCATTTGAGCTGAGCCATGGAGAGTAGCATTTGAATAGATGAGCGATGCACAGTAGTACATTCCAGGCAAGGGAGGGTATGTCTGCAACCAGGGAAATCACAGGAATATTCAGAAGGTGGTGAATTGGCCAGCATGACAGAATAGAAGGGTTTATGTAGTAGAACAATGAGGCTGAGAAATGGAGAGGAGGGATGAGGTCACCTCAGTAGTCTGAACTGTATTCTGTAAGCAATGCAGAATCGATGAAAATTTTTGAGCAATAGAATGGCATGGTGAAAATGGCATATTTTCAAGATTTCATTTTTCTTTGAATATAGGGTCTTTATTGTAACTTTGCAGATAAATGCTTGCCTGTACATCTCGAACTGTTGGGAATAGAGAACACAGAGTGTTTGCATCCTGCAGACTTGGAGGCCTGAGCAAGGTGGCAGAAACAGTAGTGGTTCTAGCCCAGTTTCCCTGGAGTGCCCTGTGTGGTTGCAGGAAGGGAGTAGGAAGGCAGGATCCTCTCACGATGTGGCCAGGATGACATATGGGATTCACATAAAGGGTGGTGTCTTCTCTGTGTGTCCGAGGAGCCCAGTCTCTTTCTCACCTGATGTAGCTTTACATTATCCCTAAATAATATACCTGATCCATGAGATCCTTGAGTTTTCAATGATTTCTGGATCGGAAAACAATGCGATCTGGCTTTAAAAACTGCACATTCACATCTATGTTCTCAAATAGTTAATTTTCAACTATTTGTTTGTGCTGCCCAGGCCAGATTTCAAGCTCTGATTCTTCCTTTCACTCCTTAGAGCTTTAAAATGCAAATGAATGTGGCTTTTGGCCTAAGCAAAAGTCACAGACAGGTGTGCTCACTTGAAGCAAATCTGACAATTTGAAATACGGTGTACAGAAATTTGCTCTCCATCTATCAAATGACTCATC
>NW_012106564.1:2044675-2045457 GCF_000951045.1 Mandrillus leucophaeus
AGCCCGCAGCCCGGTCCCACCGCCCGCAGGTGAAAACCGCCCCGTCCCTCTCCCTCCGGGCAAGGCTTATTTGACAAGAAAGTTCCTGCGCTCCCTGTCTTCTGAGCATCCAGTCTCAAGCCCCTCTTGAGACTTCGGCAGCATTAAAGTAAATCCAGCAACGGGGAGGATCCGCGAGGACTTGCTTGTGGAGAGAGGAACCTCAGAACCAGCCTGCGTCTTCCAGCATCTGCTTATGTAACATAGGATTTCAGAGCTCTCTGCCCTCTGGTTATTTTCGGTATTTAAAACACTCTCATTCCTAACAATCGGAAAACGTCTTGGTGCCACAGCTCTTTCTCAGTGTGTCTTAAACATTAAGAGAGGATTCAACCAACAAGTGGCTAAAGGATCAGTCTGAAATTACTAAGAAATGCATTCAGAGAAAGAAAAACAAGCTCCTTTCGCTGCTGAGTGGTGACTCACTTCCTAGCCCAAGCCTGATTTTTGCCACCAAAGGAATTAAAGCATTTTAAAAGAGAACCTGAGACTTGGGGTGGGAGATGCAGTACCAGGAGGGGGAAAAGGCAGGAATGGGAGGGGAGAGAGATGAGTAGGCTAGAAATAATAAAGGAATGAAATTGTACTGAATATGTATATATGTACTTGATTCAGTGTTCACCGCAACCTTATGAGGTAGGTATGATTCATACAGCGCAGATTTTTTTTTTTTTTTTTTTTAATTTAAAGAAAGGCATCTCTAAGGGTTTAAATAACTGGCTCAAGCTAGCGAGATGGGGAAC
>NW_012106564.1:2048530-2071896 GCF_000951045.1 Mandrillus leucophaeus
GTTCACACTTGCCTGAATCTGATTCAGTAGCAGATCTGGACAACAAGTCAGGAATCCAGGAATGTGATCTCTTTGCTGACTCTTAGTGTGCCCTTCCTAGAATCAATCTGAAGGTGACTGAGGTTTGAAATGACCTAGTTTGGTCTTCTGTGGCAGGAAAGGAATCCAATGACAACATACTAGATGCTCTGAAGTTTCCATTGTGTGGCTATAACAGCTACAGATCATTACCTTACTTTTGAGAACTTTGCAAATGTAATCCTTTTTTGGAGTTTATTTTGAATTAATCAGTTAACAAATATTTATTAAAAATGGATATCAGACAATGTGAGGTATTCAAAGCAGAAGAAAATAAGACATCTGTTCTCACAGAGGAAGAAAAGCATGAAATCTTGATAGTTGAATTTTAGTGAAGAGACTTCAGGGAGGAGGTGGCATTTGAGCTGAGCCATGGAAAGTAGCATTTGAATAGATGAGCGATGCACAGTAGTACATTCCAGGCAAGGGAGGGTATGTCTGCAACCAGGGAAATCACAGGAATATTCAGAAGGTGGTGAATTGGCCAGCATGACAGAATAGAAGGGTTTATGTAGTAGAACAATGAGGCTGAGAAATGGAGAGGAGGGATGAGGTCACCTCAGTAGTCTGAACTGTATTCTGTAAGCAATGCAGAATCGATGAAAATTTTTGAGCAATAGAATGGCATGGTGAAAATGGCATATTTTCAAGATTTCATTTTTCTTTGAATATAGGGTCTTTATTGTAACTTTGCAGATAAATGCTTGCCTGTACATCTCGAACTGTTGGGAATAGAGAACACAGAGTGTTTGCATCCTGCAGACTTGGAGGCCTGAGCAAGGTGGCAGAAACAGTAGTGGTTCTAGCCCAGTTTCCCTGGAGTGCCCTGTGTGGTTGCAGGAAGGGAGTAGGAAGGCAGGATCCTCTCACGATGTGGCCAGGATGACATATGGGATTCACATAAAGGGTGGTGTCTTCTCTGTGTGTCCGAGGAGCCCAGTCTCTTTCTCACCTGATGTAGCTTTACATTATCCCTAAATAATATACCTGATCCATGAGATCCTTGAGTTTTCAATGATTTCTGGATCGGAAAACAATGCGATCTGGCTTTAAAAACTGCACATTCACATCTATGTTCTCAAATAGTTAATTTTCAACTATTTGTTTGTGCTGCCCAGGCCAGATTTCAAGCTCTGATTCTTCCTTTCACTCCTTAGAGCTTTAAAATGCAAATGAATGTGGCTTTTGGCCTAAGCAAAAGTCACAGACAGGTGTGCTCACTTGAAGCAAATCTGACAATTTGAAATACGGTGTACAGAAATTTGCTCTCCATCTATCAAATGACTCATCGGTCAGTCAGTCTTAGTCCGTGCTAAGCCTGACCATATATGAACGTAGTCCTTAAGGCACTTAAAATTGCCAACTCTCCTAGGGCATTTAAAATGGGATTTTATTTACAAAAATGGAAAACGCTTTATAGCACAGAAGACAGGCACACCTCTTACGCATTCCAAAGGACCATTGGATTTTGTGAGTCACTGTTTTCCTGTTGGCCCATAGGGTAGAGCTGACTGATGTGGGTGACCCCACAGATGACTGCCTCACAGCTCCTGCTGGCTTTGCAAAGAGCAGTGCATGGAGAGTCAGAAAATCTGGAGTTCAGTCCCAGTTCTGCCACTAACTATCCAAGTGAAAACTTGGGGTAGGTGTTTTATCCTTTTTGGACTCAGTGTTTGCATTTGTAAATGTGTTTGCATTTGTAAAATAAGGAGGCTTAACCAGACCCTCTCGAAAGTTCTTTCCACCTTCCAGATGCCTGCTCTGTGCCAGTTGGTGGGCACTCCACTTGCTCAACATCCCCATGAAGTCAACTCAACATACAATGCTACACATGCTCAATTTAGGTATGTGTCTTAGGGTTCTCAGGAGGAAGAAAACCAGTAGGAGATACACACACACACACACACAACACACACACATACCAGTAGGATATATAGGAGTTTATCAGGGATAATTGAATCACATGGTTACAAGGTGAAGTGCCCTGCAAGCTGGGGAAAGAGAGAAGCCGGTAATGGCTTAAAATCTGAAAGCCTCAAAACCAGGGAAGCTGACAGTGCAGCACTCACTCAGTCTGAGGCTGAAGGCCCGAGAGCCCCTGGGGGGCTGCTGCTGCAAGTCTCAGAGTCCAAAGGCTGAAGAACCTGGAGTTTGATGTCCAAGGACAGGAGGAGGAAAAGCTGAGTTTCCAGCACCACGTGGGAAGAGAGAAAGAGAAATCTGACTTAGAAAGCAAGCTATGTATCCCCCTTCTTCCACCTGCTTTGTTCTAGCTACCCTGACAGCTGATTGGATGGTGCCCACCTGCACTGAGGGTGGGTCTTCCTCTCCTAGTCCACTGATTCAAATGTCCATCTCCTCTGGCAACACCCTCACAGACCCACCCAGAAAGAATGCTTCATCAGCCATCTAGGTATCCCTCAATCCAGTTAAACTGATGTCTAATATTAACCATCACAGCATGGAAGAGCTCCTAATTCATTACTGGAGTGTTTGTTCCAAGGAGAGTACACCTTAATATTAAACCTTATTTGTATCCTAGGTACAGAATCCCAAAAGGTGGTGCTTACCATTGTTCCTTAAGTAGCTCTTTACTGCAACCATTGCCTCTCTAAGTTTCAAGTCTTGGTAAGCATCTCCCAGACCCAGCCATCAGCCCTTTAACTCTATTCTTCTGAAGCAAGTAGTATTGTCCTTTTGATTGATGGAAATGTAACCACACCCCACAGATCTCTGGTTTCTGAAAATTTTCCCTGTTGTGACAGATTTACTTGATGTCTGTATATATTAGTTTGATTTCCTAAGAAACTCTCTACTCCCACTGTAAATGGTTCCTTCTCCCCAGTGCTGTCCCCCCTTTATTTAATTAGGAAAAATGTGGTCACCCTTTTTGCTATAAACTAAATTATTGTAGCTCTTTCTAGTTCTCCAAACTATTATACTTTTATTAAGGTCTCTGAACCCTTTTTTCAGCTTTCACTCTCCCTATTACCGATGTCAACTAAATCACCTCAACCTTTTTTTATTCCTTAAGAAATGTAATTGTTGAGATTCTCTCATGGGGGCAGGGCAATGGAGGGAGAGCAATGTAGCCCAGGTATTTTTTTTCCCACTCAAGGGTAGAAAACTAAAAAGCCTTCCAGGGGAGTAGAAATAGAACTCACTCCCACTATGTGCTATCTTAGACCCTAGCTACCATACGGGAATTGTCTTGATCCTAGACTTCCCTTATGAATCATTCCTTATCTCTGTTTTATCATCTATCTTCTGTTCCATCTACTCATGGTTTAGTCTCTTATGTTCTTATTAATATTTACCTCATGCTCAATTTTAGTAAATCCAGTATTTTCTGCTCAGTTATTATATCTTATACAGCCTAAGATTTTTCATGATTTGAAAACTCTGATTTGAAAGGCAAAAATGAAGATCTGGGATGAGAGATCTAACAAGAGTGCTGGCCTGAGACTGGCATGTCCTATTCCCAAACCACCTCCCATGCTGCCTCCAGAGCAATCACCGTAAACCCAGCAAAAATTATGTGATACCCTTGTTCAGACGTTGTTGATGGCATCACACCATTTACAAAAAACCCTAAATTTGTGGTTGGCATTCAAAGCCCCTTTTCAAGGTTCAGGCCCAGTCTTTATTTCCATTCTGATTTACATACCTTATGCTTCAGTCAAGGGAAACAATCTGCTTTTCAAAATGTTTGTTAACTTTTCAGATCCCGCATGGGGGCTAATGGAGCTACTGCTGCTGGGTCCACCTATGGACACATGCTCAAATCCTTTATTACTTCCATGCCACCTTCAGGAAATGATTTCTGGTTAGTTTTATGAAGTGCCAAGGAAAATTGGTGCTTCTCTTATGCAATTATTTACAGTCTACCTTGTCTTATACATATGTTAACCTCTTTTCTTTTCAACTTTACTGCTTTTTCCTTGAGAGCCTAACCCTTTTTCCTGACACTAAGCCTAGCATAGAGTAAGGTGGTCAATATGTATCTGTGAATTGTAGAGATTAAAAAATAAATACTCTCTTATCTTTCCCTATTCCCAGCCCCCTTTACCCCATTTGCCTCAAAACAAAACAAAAACAAACATTTAGAGTTTCCTGGTACATTTCTTGCAGGGTCATAGAAATGAGTTCTGAAGATCAATATGGCTTGCTTTCCATTTTTGAGGATTTTAAATAGTCTTGTAGGGGAGAGAAGAAAATAAATAGATAATTTCCCTTCACTGAGGTAAATTCTATGGGCAAGGTAAGTACGGGGCTCTATAGGAGATCTAATGGAGCCTCCTCATTGGAGGGAGCTTTGAGGTGGTTACTGAGAATGCCAGGTGTAAGACAGAGAATATCTTTAAGTAACACACAGAAAAGAAAAGCTTGGTTCATCTCTGTGCTTTTTGGGATGAAAAGACAATGATATGCTTTATATATTTTGGTTGAAGATCAGGAGGGTCTGGCTGCATGCTGGCCAGGAAACTAACTCTTCCTGCCAGGTGAGTCAGTCGAGGTGGGAGGGTTATTTGAACAGATGTGTTTCAACATTACTTTGAAATGTAAAGGGTCAGAATATGCTCTTTTGTAAATACCACTGCACACTAAGAGTTTTGCCTGACTGACTGAGCAAAAGTTGTACCTAATGCTGAGTGCACTTGAGAACGGGAGCACTTATTTTTGGACCCTCTATGATGGCTTGACACCCTCATGGTGCCTAGTTCCCATCTATTTCCTTTAATATCTATTTCTAGATATCCTTAGAGAGTGTCTGTGGCATTGAGGGGGACAATTTAGAGCCCCATATACCTTGGCTTTTATATTATTTATGAATGTGTTGCCTAAATGTGAACATATAATGGTTGGCCCTTGTCATTTCTGCTTAGAACCACCATATGGTTTTGTGAGCACATTGAGCGTGCCAGTACCAGATCTCTTCATTTCTGGCAGCCGGTTTGTTTTCCTAGAAGGAAAGTCAAACTCTTGGAGTTTCATTTTATGCATAAGGAAATAGGTAAGTCTCTTTGCCAGAACATCACAGCTATTGCACATGACTAAATGAACTTTAGATCACTAGGTAAGGGAGTGGGAAGAAAAATGACCTGTTAAGAAATGAGACTTAAATTCTTGGGCAAAAAAAGTGGTCAGATCCCATGAAGCTCTGTAAGTTGTAACACATAGTTTTGGCCTTCTTGGATTTTACAGAAGGAATTTGTGTCATTCTGTCTTGGTTTCATTTTATTTTTCTTAGTCTCATTTCTTCTATTTTTTAATTTCCTTATTCTCTTACATTTTCAATTTATCCTTTCTGCATTTTGCATTCTTTCCAGAACACTTCATTTTTATATTTTTATTAGACTTTCTGTGCTGTATTTATTATCATAGGGTATAGAGGTTTTTTTTTTGTTTTTTTGTTTTGTTTTTTTTTTTTTTTTTTTTTTTTTTTTTAGACAGGGTCTCACTCTGTCAGCCAGGCTATAGTGCAGTGGTGCAATCTCGTCTCACCGTGACCTCCACCTCCTAGGCTCAGGCAGTCCTCACATCTCAGCCTCCCAAGTTGCTGGGACCACAGGCACATGCTACCACACTCAGCTATTTGTTTTTTTTTTTTTTTTGTATTTTTAGTAGAGATGGGGTTTCACTATGTTGCCCAGGCTGGGCTCGAATTCTTGGGATCAAGCAATCCTCCCAACTCGGCCTCCCAAAGTGTTGGGATTTCAGGCATGTGCCATCAAGCCTGACTTATAGAGGTTTAGAAGGGCATTGGGGTCTCATCTGGCCACATGGCAAAGGAAGGACACCTGTTCAGGATCAGATGGGCTTCTTCATTCCCCACTCTCTCTGTGGCTGGGCCAGGAGGGTTTCTCACAGCTGGTGACATTTATCAGGATAACTTATGTTTATATCTAACAAATGCCTATTAGCTATTATTTTAAGTTTTGTTATCTTGTCCTTCCTTGTACCTTCTAGAACATATATTTCTCAAATAGAGGGGTCCAAAAGACTATTAGCTCCTTGAAAGCAGGAAATGCTGTGTTACTCAAAGCACTAGTATAGGGCTAACCATGCTAATAAACATTTATTGATTTATTTTCATTTTCAGACGAGGGCTATATACATCTTTAAAATCCATGAATATATTTTCCTCTGATTTTTTCTCTTTGTGACAAAAATATTACAGGCATGTGTAAATAATCGGCATTTGGGATATTGTTTTTAAGTCCCAAACTTGGGTTTTAATTTTTGAAGAGGATGCCAGTGTCAGTGGCTTTCTCATAAATCAAGAATCCCACTTTGCATGCTGCTAGTATAGGCAAGAGTTTGGGGTTTCGTGAGGGGAAGGAGTTGGCCTATTATGGTAAGCATTTCATTCAGTTGAACATTTAATTCTATGTTCCTTCTAAATAATAATGATTCTCTTTGAAACTCTAATGCCTTGGAATATTAACAGATGTTATGTAGAAAAGAATATTTCAAATCCATTTTTATCTTAGAAATTCTGCATTATTAAAATTAAACATATTTCTTTATTGTAAGGCTATTCTAATCCTTGAAAGGCTAATGTCCTTCTCAAATTTCAAAAGTTAAATGTCATGTATAGTGTTTTCTGAGGTTATTTGACTGCAAAACCAACCCCACAATACGCCTGCCCTCCAAGGGGCTTCTCACAGAACTAATGCTCTGTAGGCCCTAAATTAGGGAGACTGTAAAAAAATTGACTACATTGGGAGGCCAAGGCGGGCGGATCACGGGGTCAGGAGATTGAGACCATCCTGGGTAACACAGTGAAACCCCATCTCTACTAAAAATACAAAAAATTAGCTGGGTGTGGTATGCCTGTGGTCCCAGCTACTCAGGAGGCTGAGGCAGGAGAATCACTTGAACCCGGGAGATGGAGGTTGCAGTGAGCTGAGATTATGTCATTGCACTCCAGACTGGTGACACAGTGAGACTCTGTCTCAAAAAAAAAAAAAAAAAAAAAAAGGCTACACTTCCACCACTGGTAATACCAACATCACCACTCTCTCTTAAATACACATAGCCCTCGAGGCTTTTCAAAACAGTTCCATATGTATCATCTCATTCCATTTTCATTGGCTATGATTAGTGTAGGGCAAGTAGTATTTTAAAACTTGGTAAATGCGAAATGAGACACATTATATCAATAGTTGTGCCTTAGTATGTCAAAAAATTTAATGAGTTCCAGTGATCTGTGTAAAGAGAACGCAGATCCGTGACTGAGTAATTCTTATATAGAGTTTTTCTCTGTTTTTTATTTTGTAAACATTTTTCTCCTTTCAGCACTCTGCCCAGAGGAAGTGTTTCTAATGTGTGTAGTGATATCCTCATGATTTCAGATATTGTCCCGTATGGGCAGAGATATGCTTCAGACTCAGCATTAACATGCCAAATGCATTTATATGCCTGTGTAAAACAGATTAATTCAATGCTGAATCATAATGGAATTAGGAGAAAAAGAGTCCTTATTGAAATCCAGCCAAAACATCTCATTGATAGCAGATAATTTGGTACAGATTTATTAGAAATTCTGCATATAGGCAACTCATTTTGAATGGTCTGAAAACTTTCCTCTGCCCCCACTTTTTATATGGGAAAAGAGTGAGTGGTACCAAAGAGATTCATTTCCTGATGTCCTTGAATGACACAGATTTATACAAAGTCATTAGATGCAGAAATAAAAATAACCAAAGTAAAAAAAAGTAAATAAGATATATAGAGATCTTCAACTGCAATACTGACCTTTAAGCAATTGCAGGCTGAGAGGCTTCAAGGGCGTTGTAGCATCTGCCCTGACACCAGGAAGAGACGGGACAGTGTGGTGGGAGGCTGAAGTGCCCCTGTAAGACAGAGGCTCTGACATTGTACAGACATCCTCTTTCCCCCTGCTGGGAGATCAGTTTCAATTTGGCTGAGATACCTCCCTAATGATTAATGCCAGCTTGTGGGCCAAGGAGTCATCTTGGAGCACTGAACTATTCAAGACTCAGGAGACATAGCTGGAGAAACCAGACTGAGACTTGATCTGTTAAGAAGAGCTGAGAGTCAAATATCAGTGTCTTTTCTCCACTACATCTTTAGTGCCTACCATGGTGCTTGGAACACAAAATTGTGTTCAATACATATGTGTGGAAAATATGGGTGATGAAAACAATGGCAGAGGTATTAAGTCTGATGCGGACAGGCAGGATGAAAATTGGGGTGTAGTGTTGAGTCAGTGAGAGCATCAAGGGTGAAGAGATAAAACCTCATGGTGCTAGGTTCTGGATTAAAAATGATATAGTGGTTGGAAACAGGAAAAGAAGAAAACCAAGAATGTGTAGAGTATGACTCAAGCTGTCCTTATTAAAGGAGAAGCAGGTTAGTAGTAAACTTCAGATGTACACCCTCACGGTTGTATGTCTTATGTATTGTATACTGGCAAATTCTTGTTAACTTTTTAATAGTATAGAATCAATTCTTCTTGACCAGTCTTTATAAAAACCTGAATTGTGCAAAACTTTTAAAGAGTTGGCAAAGAAGTAGGAAGACTCAATGGGGATTTCAAATCTGGGTTCACCTCCCATCTGGAGAAACTAGGTAAGCACCACACTCATATACAGATACACAGTAAACAGGATGTATTGGGTGGCAGAGAGGGTCAGCATATGTTGTAAGTTTAACCAGAGACAATCTATATTAGCAGGATAATCAACATGGAGATGTGGAAGAACCCATATTTCAAGTGACAGTCTGAATGGATTTTTTCTGGTCCTTGTTTATCATTGTTTGTCAAGTCCCTAGAGTAAGCTTCAAGAAGCAAGAGGTTTAAGACTTGTATCGTTCGTATTAACTTTTACATTGCATTAGTAGTGGTTAAAGCTCTGGTTTCTATTTATGCCATGGGTCTGTTTTTAGCAAATTTGACTTGTGGCAGTTTGCCCATTATTGACATGTTGGTTTAACGCATATTGGCAATGGAGAATGAGTGGCTTGATTTTCAAGAGATGAGAATGTAAATGTAAATGTCTGAGTTATCATGGGACTGACCATGCACACACTTCACTTGTCACCATCTCATTATGTCAATTTCAAAAAAAAAAAAAAAGAATTGCCAGACGTCTTGGCGTGCATATCTGTTGTCCATATATGGGAATCATTAGACTATGTAAATGTTGCCTTTTTGTACTCATCTGTGCTTCATGTTCACTGGGTGGAGTTATTCAGTAATATAAATATAAGTCACAGACAAAAGTCCTAGACAAAGAGTTCTTTGAGCTAGTGAATAGCATATGATTTTTAAAAACGTGTTTGTTGCTTCCATATGAGTTTTTGTTTATGTTCTGGATTATAGCCATTGCCACCATTGTGCAAAAGCCAGAAAGAAATTTAATTGGGTGTTGCTCATAGGAGTTGAGATTTATTACAGTTTTCAGTTTTCACTACATCTTACTGAGTCAATGAATCCAGAGGCAACATACCTCCACTGCAGAGGTGTAAGGCAGGCACTTTCGGAAAGGTTGTTTCATAGTTCTTTAAGATTATTTCAATCTCTTTGTTAAGTTTGTTTGACAGAATTCCGAATTCCTTCTCTGTGTTATCTTGAATTTCTTTGAGTTTCCTCAAAATGGCTATTTTGAATTCTCTGTTTGAAAGGTCACATTATCTCTGTTTCTCCAGGAGTGATCCCTGGTGCCTTACTTAGTTCATTCGGTGAAGTCATGTTTCCCTGGATGCCCTTGATACTTGTAGATGATCCATCTGTGTCTGGGCATTGAAGACTTGGGTCTTTATTGTAGTCTTGTCAGTCTGGATTTGTTTGTGCCTGTCCTTCTTGGGAAGGCTTTCCAGATATTCAAAGGAACTTAGATGTTGTGATCTAAGCTGTATCTGCTTTAGTGGGCACCCCAAGTTCAGTGACACTGGTTCTTTCAGACCCATAAACATACTTACCCTGACGGTCTTGGACATGATCTGGGAGAATTCTCTTGATCACCAGGAAGAGTCTTTTGTTCTCTTCCCCTACTTTCTCCCAAACAAACTGAGTCTGTCTGTTCTGAGCCACCTAGTGCTTGGGGGTGGAGTGACACAAGCATCCCTGTGGCCACCACCACTATGACTGCCTTGGGTCACACCATAAGCCCACACAGTGCTAGCCTTGCCTAAGGCCTTCTGTAACCACTTCCTAGCTACTGCCTATGTTTTCTCAAGGCTCAGGGGCTCTACAGTCAGCAAGTGGCAAAGCCAGCCATGCCTTTGGCCTTCACTCCAGGGTGAGTTCCTCCAGGCCCTGGGCAAGTCCAGAGGTGCTGTCTGGGAGCCAGGGACTAGAGTCAAAAACCTTAGAAGTCTACCTAGTGTTCTATTGTACTGCAGCTGAGTTGACACTCGAACCACAAAATGCAGTCCTTTCCACTCTCCCTCCCCTTTTTAAAGGCAGAGGAGCTGCCATCACAGGCCCACAGGGAGTACCGCCAGGCTACTGCCAATGTTTCCTTGAGGCCCAAGGGCTTTTCAGTCAACTTGTAGTGAATGCTGCCTGCCCTGGGACTCACCCATCAGGGCAGTGTGCTCCTCTCTGGCCCAGAGCAGGTCCAGAAATACTGTCCAAAAGCCAAGTCCTGGAATCAGGGACCCCAAGAACCTGCTTCATGCTGTACCCCACTGAGGCTGAGCTGGTACCTAAGGTGCAAGACCAAGTCCCCTTTACTTTTTCCTCTGCTTTTCTTAAGTGGAAGGAGCCTTACCCTACAGCCACCATAGCTGGGAATGTGCTGAGTCTTACCTGAAACTAGCAAGTCTTAGAGTCTTATCCAAAACTAGCAAGTCTTAGAGTCTTACCCAAAGTCCTGACGTAGTACCTGCGTTTCACTGGTGGTTATTCAGGGCCAAAGGGCACTTCAGTTAGCAGGTGACGAATCCTGCCAGGATTGGGTCCTTCCCTTCAAGGCAGCAGGTTCGCTTCTGGCCTGGGTGTGTCTAGAAATGTTGTCTGAAGCTAGGGCCTCATGACTCTGACGGGTGCCCTATCCTACTGTGGCTGAGCTAGTAACCAAGATGCAAGACAAAGTCCTCCCCGGTCTTCCCTCTCCTTTCCTCAAGAGGAAGGAAGGGGCCTCTTTTGGAGTCATGAGCTGTACAGCTTGGGGTTGGGGAGGGATGATGCCAGCAGTTCCTTAGCCAGCCTGGCTGGTGTCTCAGTGGGTCATGTCCCCCCGCCGCCCCACCACAACCCACCAGCCAGGTCCACTGACTCTGGGTCCAGTTCAGCACTAGGTTTTGTGTAGGAGTTGCAGTCCTTGTGGCCTAGATTACCTTTCAAGTTTAGGACTCCAGGCCACTGTAGCCCATTTTGGCAAAGCTTGCAGGAACTCAAGTTCCAACCACTGGGATCCATGATTCCCTTCTAGCTAGGGCTGGATTAAATGTTACTCCTGTGGGCAGTTGTCAGCTAAATTTGGTCCTGTTTTGTGTTTTGTTAAAATAAGGCAGCGGTGAGTTCAGTGCCTCACAGTTGCTGTGATCTCCCTCTCCCAGCGCACAGAAACACTTTCTGCACCAAACTACCACTGCCAGGTGCGGGAACAGAGGGATGGGTGTCAGCAATTTAAAACTGATTTTCCTACCTCTTCAGTGCCCTTGTCAGCAATATGAAGTTAAAACCAGGCACCTTGAGTGCTCACCTTATCTTTGGTTCTTATGAAGGTGCTTTTGTGTGTGTGTGTGTGTGTGTGTGTGTATGTGTGTGTGTGTGTAGATAGTTGTTAAACTGGTGTCCTGGGTGGGGATGGGAACAATTTGTAGTGCCTTCTATTCCACTGTCTTGCTCCATCCCAAGTTCCCTGTTTCATAATTAAAACATGATTCTATCCATTCATATTTATTCACAGATGAAAATGTATTTAAAAATGATCTTACCCTCCTAATTAAAACTTCCCTCAATCCCTTTTTATGTGTAGTTTCCCTATGTCTAGTTTTTGGTTTCCTGAAAAACATCTGGCCAATTATCCTTTTCTAAAAGTATAATTCATACAATTTTTTTACATTTCTCTAGTTTATATCTATTTGCCAATGTATTCACTTCATCTTTGCAAAAGAAATTAAATTCTGAAAAAATGTCACTTTCAGAGTTCAGTCAAGAAATTCCATCCTTCACTCTTCCATGGATTTTTCAGTATCTAGCCTTGTACCTCTCCTAGCTGCTTCATTGATTGTTAAATTTTTAAAAAATCCTTTCCCCTTTTCTGCCTTCTGTATCCAAACTGCTGTTCAGTCCTGTTTATTTGATTGACATCTCACTCATCAATTCATTCATTCAGCTTGCACTTATTGAGGCAAAGGAATAGTCAGTCTCAGGGCACCATGGGCACTGCTGTCTGTAATATTCCATTCCCCATTACTGGCAGAGTTCAGGCCAGTGAATCACTTCTCATTTAGACCACTGAACTTGCCCTTTATGGGACTTAAGACAAGAGCCACTGTACACAGGTCTGACCCGCTATTGTTCAGAATACATTAGAACTGAGCATTCCCCTGCCCAGTACCATAATTTGTTTCTTGATATTTTGACCGTGTTCCTCATTCTTAATACCTGGCTATGATGGTAGGTAGAATAATGGCCTCCTAAGGATGGCCGCATCCTAACCCTTAGATCCCATGATAAATATGTTACCTTTTGCGGCAAAGGGGCTCTGCAGATGAGATTGAGTTACAAGTCTTAAAGTGAGAGGTTATCTGGGATTCTCCAGATGGACACAATCTCATCACCATGATGCCTTCAAAGTATCTCCACTCCATCCTGTTCCTAGCTGTAGTCAGAGAAGATGTCAAAAATGAAGAAGGGTCAGAGAGATTCTGCCTTGCTGTCTTTAAAGATGGAGAAAGGGTTCCACGAGCCAAGTAATGCAGGTGGCCTCAAGAAACTAGAAGAAGCAAGGAAATGGATTACTCCCTAGAGTCTCCAGAAAGAAATACAGCCTTATTGATGCCTTCATTTGAGCCAGTGAGATGCATGTCAGAGTGCTAATTTACAGCCCTGTAAAATAATGCTTCTGTTGTTATAAGCCACCAAGCTTGTAATCATTTGATATAGCAGCAATAGAAAATGAATACAGCTTTCCTCCTAGCCACGGGCTTTAAGCAGCTTCCTGATTGGGTTTGGCATTTCCTGCCTAGTGGCCTCTCTATTTTGACCTCACTCTCTACTTCCAACCCTGTCTCTCGGATCTCAAAATGAAGACACCGTCCATGCCTCGATATCTGATATTAACTGATAATTTTTTTGTTTTTTGTTTCTTTCCTGACACATTTCTTTGGACTTACCAACCTAATTAGTTTTTTCCATCTGTAGTACTTTCCTCCTGCAATATATCTTCTGGACTAGTCTAGATTTCAAGAGTTTATATTATCTGACCTCCAGTTCTGTTTCTGATTTTTATCTCCTCTAGATCCTCATGGCCAAGCATGTTCCAGTTAAATTGTACTGCTCACCATTTTCATATACAAGTTGTACTTTGGAGATCTGGATGTCAGGGAAGGCTAGGTTTTGGTGTAGAAGCAGAAACAACAATATATCCATGTGGGTCAATTGAGGACTCATGTGCCCGATGAAGCAGCTACCATCTCAGCAGCTGCTGGTCACTATGCAGTGGAAAAGGGAGAATTGCATGAAGTCAGCAATTATACTTGGCCCAGAAGTAACATCTGTCCCTTTGGTTCTCAACCCACTATTCAAAGCAAGTCACATGGCCCCACCCAAGAGGACTATGGAGTGTAAGTCTATCATTATGTGGAAGATAATGTTGCCATCAGTCTATAACCTGCTGTAAGAAGCATTGGGGAATAGCTTCACATCTACCAAGTCTGTCCACAAGTTTACTCTCTGTAAAGAGGCTTCTTAGGGTGTACCTGGTTATGAAACTGTAAAGTGGTTAATATTACTGTGTCTTCATCTTATGTGCCCTGTGGACAATGAGAATTTTAAGGGAGATAACATGTTTGTTCATTCAATCACCACAGTCATGCATTGAAGTCCTACTGACTACAAAGCAGCTTTGAGTGCTTTGGAGACTATAATGATGGGTCTGAATGCTGCAGGGTTACAGTGTCCTCTAGGCACAGGCAAGGGCTTTGGGAAAATGCTCTCCTCAACTTTGGCAGTCATGAAGGAGGTGGTCAGGAAGGCAGGTGGGATGAATACAAAAGTATGTTGGGCTTATCAATGTTGTCAAGCACTTGCATAGGCATTTGAAGATGTTTGTCTAGTTTACTTCACAGCTTCTGAAGGAACTTGCAATAAACTAAGTTTTCTCGAATTTCATTCTGAGGAATATTGCAATAAAAAAGAAACTTGGTTTATTGGTTATTGCAATAAACCAAGTTTTATGGGAAACTCTCTAAGGAAGTATTTTGCAAGAGTGGAAAGAACACATGTTTTGGAATTAGGCATCTGAACTAGATTCCCAGATCTGTCTTAGATTACTGTGTGATTTGGGAAAATTACTTAACCTCTCTGACATTTGGTCTGCTTAGCTGTAAAATGAATAATAGATTTCTCAAAAGATTAATGACAAAATACAGGAAATGCATTTATCCAGAGACCTACACTAGGCTCCAAGTAAACATTGGTTTCCCTCAATCTTCCTCATGGGACATATTAGGCACTAATATTTCATTTCACTTCATACCAGGTTCTCCACGTAGCACTGTTTAAAAATTGTTCTATAGAGACATTATTTTGTTTAAGTTTGACTGTTTTATGTAGATTTCTTTCTTTTATGGTACTTTTTATTGAGACGTAACTCACATACTGCAAAGTTCATGCTTTTGAAGTGCACATTAAATGATTTTAGTATATTTGCAAAGTTGTACCAATTTTATAACATTTCATATCCATTAGCAACCACTCCCCTTCCCCTGGTTCCTGGCAACCATTAAACTACTTTCTATCTCTACAAATTTGCCTATTCTGAATATTTCACATAAATTGAATCATATAATATGTGGCCTTTTGTGACTGAATTCTTTCACTTACCATAATGTTTCCAAGGCTCTCTCATGTTGTTACATGTATTTCATACATTTTTATTGCTGAATAATATTTCATTGCATGAGTATATGGACATTTCAGCTGTTTTCACTGTTTGGCTATTATGAATAATTCTACTTTGAATGTTCATGTACAGCTTTTATGTGGCCATATGTTTTCATTTCTCTTGGGTGTATCCTAGGAATCAAATATGGTATCTCTGTGTTAACTATCTGAGGAATTGCAATTGTTTCCCAAAGTGGTTGTGCCATTTATATTCCTACCAGCAATGTATGAGGGTTCCGTTTCTCCAAATCCTTGTCAACATGGGTTACTGCCCATATTTCTGATTATAGCCTTATTGCCTGTCTTTCTGATTATACCTCTCCTAGTGGGTATGAAATTGTACCTCATTGTTGCTTTGATTTGCATTTCCTTGATGACTAATGGTGTTGAACATCTTTTCTTGTGCATCTTAGCCTTTTATATGTTTTCTTGTCTTTGGAGAAATATCTATTCAAATCAGTTTTCTTTCTTTTTACATGATTTCCTCTGTTTTAAAATTTCACTTCTTTTCTTTAACTTTTATTTTAAGTTCAGGGGTACAAATGCAGGTTTGTTACATAGGTAAACTTGTGTCATGGGGGTTGTACAGATTATTTCATTACCTAGGTATTAAGCCTAGCACCCACTAGTGATTTTTCCCGATCCTCTTCCTCCTCCCACTCTCCACCCTATGAAAGGCCCCAGGGTATGTTGTTCCCCTCTATGTGTCCATGTGTTCTCATCATTTGGCTGCCTTTTGTAAGTGAGAACATGTGATATTTGGTTTTCTGTTCCTGTGTTAGTTTGCCAAGGATAATGCCCTCCAGTTCCATCCGTGTCCCTGCAAAGGACATGATATTGTTCTTTTCATGGCATAGTATTTCATGGTGTATAGGTACTATATTTTCTTTATATAGTCTATCATTGATGGGCCTTTAGGTTGATTCCATGTCTTTGCTATTGTGAACAGTGCTGCAATGAACAAACACAAACATGTATCTTTATAACAGACAGATTTATATTCATTTGGGTATATACCTAGTAATGGGATTGCTGGGCCAAATGGCATTTCTTTCTTTAGGTCTTTTTTTTCAAGATAGGGTCTCACTCTGTTGTCCAGGCTGGGGTGTAGTGATGTGATCACAGCTTGAACTCCTGGGCTGAAGTGATCCTCGTGCCTCAGCCTCCTAAGTAGCTGGGATTACT
The DNA here is from genome assembly GCF_000951045.1 of Mandrillus leucophaeus. NCBI lineage: Eukaryota > Metazoa > Chordata > Mammalia > Primates > Cercopithecidae > Mandrillus > Mandrillus leucophaeus. Next base: position 2,064,885 of record NW_012106564.1, read on the forward strand.
GACATCACGTTTGGCTAATATTATTTTTCTTTTTTTTGTAGAGATAGGTTCTCACTATGTTGCACAGGCTGATCTTGAACTCCTGGCATCAAGTAATCCTGCTACCTCAGCCTCCCAAAGTGTTGGAATTACACATATGAGCCACCATGCCTGGCCTGCTTCTTTGTTTATACTGCTAGGCTTTCTAATTACTTCAAGGGAACACACATTCGAAGTCTAAGTGAGGTACTAGCTCCTTAATTGCAAGCTATTCAAGGAAAGAACACTAAACTGTGAGCCTGAGATCTGGGACCCAGCCCTGGCTCTGTCACATCAGTCGGCCTGTGAGACCTTGGACAAGTAGCTACAAACCTTAGCCTCCTCATCCACTTTATCTAGTTCAGTTAAGAACTAGATCCTTTGTCCACAAAAATGTAGTGTTGAACATCAGTTATTAATCAAATGTGGTGCAAATTCCTGGGAAAACATAAAGGAATAAGGCTTGGTTCCTCTGTTGAGGCCCCTTGATATCTAGACATATTTAAGTAGATATTACAACATAACAAGTTGCAGTTGCAAGGAAGAGAATCAAATCCTGTACACACTCCAATAAGGTAGCAGCTTGCTGTCCCCAAAGGCATTTGAAGAGGTTTCAGGGAAGAAAGTCTCTGAAATGTCTTTCACATGAAAATTTCCTCAATCTATGACATACTGCTTCTTCGGTGTGTACATTTTGTTGTACTAAATGGAGATATTATGTTGCTTACGAAGATATGAAGCCCTATCGTTAATTATGTTCATTGAGATCACGTTTATTGAGATTACTAGAAAAACTGTCAAATAGAATGTTCCCTAGTTTTTGACTCTAAGGGGCAGGGGCACGTTTTCTTTGTCTTTGCATCTCAGTCCCTAGTATATGTTGAATGAATGAATGATTTTAGACAGAAGAGGAAGTTACAGAGTACATTTTAAAGGCCTCAGCTATAATGTTTTTTATCATACTTAAGCTCCAGTAAGAATATGTACCTTGAGAATACTTTAATCCTTAACAGGAAAAATTCAGTTTCCTTATGGAGAGTTCTGTAATGCTCTTGGTTAGGAGGCAGTTATTGCTCCCTTTTTACCTTGTTCCAAAGTTCTTTACACAGTCAACCAAATTGAGTACACATCTGTTCCTTTCCCTCCAATATTAAATTAAAAGATTTGGAGAATTCCTTAGATGGAGAGGATATTTGGGGATCATTTAAAATTTCAGTCCTTTACTTTTTGAGACAGGAGTCTTTCTATGTTGCTCAGGCTGGACTTAAACTCCTGGAATCAAGCAATCCTCCATCCTCAGCCTTTCAAGTAACTGGGACTACAGGTGCACACTAGCATACTTTGCAATCCTTTATTTTATGGAAGAACTTTGCATCAGTTATGTCCAATGATGTTGTTTAGTTCAAGTCCAGGATTCAGGCAGGCAGTCACCCTCTTTGTCAGTTTTCTTTCTCTTCTACTTTCTGTTTGGTCTCTTAAAAAATATGATTAAGTGATCTGAACAGAAATGAATCCACAACATCTTTTAAATTGTGGGTATTAAGTTGAAGTAGGCAATAAAGTATTTTGAGCTCTGATAAAGTTTTTGATAGACTTTCAAAAAAAGTCTTCCTAAGACTGACTGTGTTAGTCAGTCCAGGCTGTCATCACAAAATACCATAGACTGGGTGGTTCAAATAACAGAAATTTGTTTTCTCATGATCTGGAGGTTGGAAATCCAAGATTAGGGTGTCAGAATGGCTGAGTTCTGTTGAGAGCCCTCTTCCTGGCTTGCAGATAGCCAGCTTCTCGCTGTGTCCTCATTTATTGGTTGGGCAGATGATGGTGGTAAATGCACTAATAGATTGATTCTTCAGTTTAACCATTTCCTCCCTCCTTCCCGTCCTTCCTGCCTGACTCATAGGGAATATTAGGGTGAGGTATTTATAATATAATACTTTGGAAGAATTTATCTTTATTTGCCTGATTAATGTTATGTGTGTGTATGTAATGAGTGAAATACATAATGCATGTTACTGTTCCTTAGCCAAACTTAAATATTGTTTCCAAATGCCCCTCAGAGCTTCTATTTGAACTGCAAACTGGAAAATACTGTAAAATTTACTAGTGAAGTAACTGAGAATTGGATCTGTTATTATTCAAAGCATTCAAGCAGAATCTGGCTTGGGTAAATATCTGTTGGGGATAGGATAAAGAGATTCTAGCACTGAGTGGGAATTGGAATAGATAACACTGGAGATTACTTCCAATTTTAAGATTTTATGACCCTCATCAGGATATTACGTGGGCTTGAGATTTGCCTCCTCTTTTCTACTGAACACTCTTGACAGAGGCGATAACAAGCAATGAAATGCCCCTAAATGCAAGTGGCTGAAGGGTGCAAGGACCAAAGCCAGATTTCTGGAATCCACAATCAAAATTGAGAGCTGGCTGCATTATTAGTATGGGGAATGTGTTATAATGATTTTGAATTATTAATACACTAATGTTGAAAAGGAAAGATATTACCGTTACCCAAAGAGCATATGGTTAATACGGTGAGAATAACAGAGAAACAGCTACTCATGAAAGAGTGCTTTATATGAATAGGTATTCCTAGCAACATTCATTGTATTTATTTAATATTTTGATGTAAAGAAAAATGCAAGGAACATTAATTACCATCTCGGAAACAAATATCATAGCTTACTTTACCCAGTGGTGGGTGTCTGTTATTTCACAAATCTGTGAAGTCCTTGGGAAGGCAGATCATGCTGTAGAAATACTTCTGCTGCCAGCGTCTGGCACAATGATTAGCACATAGGAGCCATGCAGGAGTTGTTGACTGAATGAATTAATGACTATATCTAGTGATATGGGTTACTTATTTCGTATATTTATTTTAAAATTTTCCTTTTGTTTGTGTATTTTAAAGAGTATTAGTGGGAGTATAAATTAGTTCAGCTATTGTGGAAGACAGCATGGCAATTCTCCAAAGACCTAAAGACAGAACTACCATTCTACCCAGCAAATCCAATCACTGGGTATATACCCAAAGAAATATACATCATTCTATTATAAAGACATATGCACCTGTTTGCTCATTGCAGCACTATTCACAGTAGCAAATCTAAATGCCCATTGGTGATAGACTGGATACAGAAAATGTGGTACATCAATACCATCGAATACTAGGAAGCCATAAAAAAGAACAAGATCATGTCCTTTACAGGGACATGGATGGAGCTGAAGGGCATTATCCACAGCAAACTAACACAGGAACAGAAAACTAAATACCACATGTTCTCATTTATAAATGGGAGCTAACGGATGAGAACATATGGACACATAGAGGGGAACAACATACACTGGGGCCTTTCAGAAGGTGGAGGGTGGGAGGAGGGAGAGGATCAGGAAGAATCACTAATGGGTACTAGGCTTAATACCTAGGTAATGAAATAATCTGTACAACAAACCCCTATGATTCAAGTTTACCTATCTAGGAAGCCTGCACTGGTACCCCTGAACCTAAAATAAAAGTAAAAAAATTAAAAATAAAATAGCTTTGGTTTTGGTGAAAAAAAAAGTGTGCTGTGAGTTATAATAGACTGTGATAACCTACATGTGTTTAAAGCATATAATTTGATAAGTTTAGAAAACATTGTCACAATCAAGATAGTGAACATAGACATCACCCCCAAAAGTTTCTCCATTCCCCCTTTTAATTACCTTTCCTGCCCATACCACATATCTTTCCCCTAAGAAACTACCATCTCTTTGTCCTATCAATGAGTTTTCATTTTCTAGAATTTTATATAAAAGGTATCATACAGTGTATACTCTTTTTTGTATTGCTTCTTTCAGTTGGCGCAATTATTTTGAGATTGATCTATGTTGTGTTGTTGCATGTATCAGTAGTTCATTCCTTATTTTTGAAAGTTCATTAGTTGTTACTGAAGAGTAGTACTACATTGTATGGACATACCATAATTGTTTATTCATTCACTTATTGATGATTTACATTTTTTTCTAGCTTTTGTCTAGGATGTATAAAGCTGTCAAGAATACTCATGTACAAGTCTCTATATGGACATATGCTTTATTTATTCTTGGATAAATACATAGGAATAGAATGGCTAGATCATATTGTTTGAGGTTTAAATATGGTATGTTTTAAAGTTTTTAAGAAACTGCCGAACTTTTTTGAAGAGTGACTGTACCATTTAAAAATTTCACTTGCAGTTTATGGGGATTCTAGTTCCTCATCTTCCTTACCAACATTTGGTATGGACAGTCTTTTAAATTTTAGCCATTCTAATGAGTACGTAGTGGTATCACATTGTGGTTTTAATTTTCACTTCTGTAATGACTAATTCTGTAGTGAACATTTTTTCATGTGTTTATTTGCCATGTATATATCTTCTTTGGTAAAGTAACCATTCAAATCTTTCACATATATCCATTGTATACATAATATGTAATATATTTATGCATTTTAAAATAATAATATATTTTAAATATATATGATATTACATATATTATATTTAAGTTGAACTCCCTGTTTACTTATTACTGAGTTTTTATGTTTAAAAACATAAAACATACTTTTTTATTTTTTTGAGACAGGGTTTCACCCTATCTCCCAGGCAGGAGTGTAGTGGCACGATCACGGCTCACCGCAGCCTCGACCTCCCAGTCTCAGGTGATTCTCTCACCTCCGTGTCCTGAAGCAGCTGGGACTATAGGCATGTGCCATCACGCCCAGCTAATTTCTTTTGTGTTTCTTGTAGAGATGGGGTTTCTCCACGTTGCATAGGCTGGTCTCGGACTTCTGGGCTCAAGTGATCCACCTGCCTGGGCCTTCCAAAGTGTAGGGGTTACAGGCATGAGCCACTCTGCCCAACCCTTAAAAAGTATATTCTTGATTCAAGTCATGTATCAGATATACTTCTTATAAATATTCTTCTGTGCACTTTGATTTGTAAAGTTAGAAATATAGTCCTAAGCACTCTATGTTCTACATACTTTATGTATGTACAAATATATAAAACAGTACTTAGTTAATACTACTTCAAACCAAGCTTATAAAAATAACACAAATGATGATTGTGCTATTCTAAGCACAGGAAGCAATAACGGGGTCAAAGCAAGGTTTTCAGCTTCTCATTTGGATTACTTTTGTTTTTTTTTACTTGCTAAACACTTGGCTCACATGTTCCTTCTTAGCATGCCAAAAATGATCTGTCTTACCTATATAGAGAAGCTAGAGATGTGAAACACATTTTTGTTATTGCACACTATATTATTTCCTTAATTTACTGTTTAAAATTTTTATCAAGGTAATGCATACCTATGGGTAGATAATATAATATTTATAGACAAGGCTTATAAAAAGTCAGTAATTCTCTGATATATCCGTCACTATGCTCAGATACCATCACTATCAACTCTGTTAGCTGCCTTTTCTGGAATTGCCTTCATTTTTCTAAATGATAGTCCTTTGTATGTGTATGTGTGTGTGTGTGTGTGGAGGTGGGGGCGGTGTCCATTTTACCTTATTTAATTTTTAATTTTTATTTTTATTTAAATAGTTTTTGGGATACAAGTGGTTGTTTAGTTACATGCATAAGTTCTTTAGTGCTGATTTCTGAGATTTTAGTGCATCCATCACCTAAGCAGCGCGTACTGTACCCAATATGTAGTCTTTTATCCCTCACCCCCTTCCCAGCCTTCCCCCCGAGTCCCTGGGTTATCCATTTTAGACTTCATCTATTGACTTGCTTTTAGGATAGAGGAAAATTTAGATCTTCTAAATGTCTTTGTTTATATATCCTCCCAATGTTAGTTAAATCAATAGACAGTAGTCATAATAATAATAGTGCAAATAGTTCCACGTACAGCTACAATGTATTATGATTCCATTCTTTTCTTGTATATCTATTTTGCCTGGAGTTGATTATTTATTTCAATTTTATCTTGCACAATTTTCTTTGTACCTATTCTTACTATTTCCCATTTGCTCTATCAGACTGGTCATATACCCATAGTATATTTGTCTCACATGCTCAAGTGTTTTGGTTAACATATTAATTATTTTTTCCCTTGAGATCTTTCCTCTTGAATCTTGAAGTCCCTATTTTTCGGCTCCATTCCAAACACACTGCTCTTTGAGCCTTCTGCATAGCTGTTACCCTGGGATTAACATTCATATTTGTTTTCCTGTGTTAAATGTCCCAAACCCTGGATCTTGTCTTTTCCTCTTTGGCTGGAACACATACTTTAGCAGCTTCCCAATAAAGAACGCAAAGCAAACAACATTTCCTTTTCCCTCATCTTTGATTGACAGTTTAGCTAGATATGGAACTCTAGGTTGAAAATAATCTTCCTTCAGAACTTGAAAGGAATTTCCCATTGTATTTTATCATCTAATGGTGCTCTTGAGAATTCTTTTTTTTTTTTATTATTATACTTTAAGTTCTAGGGTACATGTGCACAATGTGCAGGTTTGTTACATATGTATACATGTGCCATGTTGGTGTGCTGCACCCATTAACTCGTCACTTACATTAGGTATATCTCCTAATGCTATCCCTCCCCCCTCCCCCCTCCCCACAAAAGTACCCGGTGTGTGATGTTCCCCTTCCTGTGTCCAAGTGATCTCATCGTTCAATTCCCACCCATGAGTGAGAACATGTGGTATTTTGTTTTCTGTTCTTGCGATAGTTTGCTGAGAATGATAGTTTCCAGTTGCATCCATGTCCCTACAAAGGACACGAACTCATCCTTTTTTATGGCTACATAGTATTCCATGGTGTGTATGTGCCATATTTTCTTAATCCAGTCTGTCACTGATGGACATTTGGGTTGATTCCAAGTCTTTGCTATTGTGAATAGTGCCACAATAAACATATGTGTGCATGTGTCTTTATAGCAGCATGACTTATAATCCTTTGGGTTTTAAAGTATTTCTCCTAGACTCGACATGGGAGCATGTACAAGGCTCTTGCTGTTTTAT
>NW_012106564.1:2073281-2088500 GCF_000951045.1 Mandrillus leucophaeus
TGGTGAGAGAGGGCACCCTGTCTTGTGCCAGTTTTCAAAGGGAATGCTTCCAGTTTTTGCCCATTCAGTATGATATTGACTGTGGGTTTGTCATAAATAGCTCTTATTATTTTGAGATACGTTCCATCAATACCGAATTTATTAAGAGTTTTTAGCATGAAGGGTTGTTGAATTTTGTCAAAGGACTTTTCTGTATCTATTGAGATAATCATGTGGTTTTTGTCTTTTGTTCTGTTTATATGCTGGATTACGTTTATTGATTTGCATATGTTGAACCAGCCTTGCATCCCAGGGATGAAGCCCACTTGATCATGGTAGATAAGCTTTTTGATGTGCTGCTGGATTCAGTTTGCCAGTATTTTATTGAGTATTTTTGCATCACTGTTCATCAGGGATATTTGTCTAAAATTCTCTTTTTTTGTTGTATCTCTGTCAGGCTTTGATATCAGGAAGATGTTGGTCTCGTAAAATGAGTTAGGGAGGATTTCCTCTTTTTCTATTGATTGGAATAGTTTCAAAATTCTAATTCTCTTGAATGCAACTTTTCCCTTTCTGGAAACTTATGCACTCTGTATCTTCGTTGCTTATGGATATTTGTGATGATGTGTGTGCAATAGGTCTTTTCATTGTGTGAGCATTCAGTAGATCCTCTTAGTTTGTGGAGGCATGTCTTCATGGGGAAATTTTCTTAAATAATTTAACTGATGATTTTCTTCCCACCATTTCTTCTGTTTCTAGAACTCCTGTCAAAGTTGAAATATTCTAAACTTATTATTCTCCCTCTCCTGTTTTTCAGTTTTTAAAATCTTTTAATTCTATTTTTGAGAGATAGCTTTATCTTTTAATCACTCCATTGAATTTTTTATTTTATCGCATTTCTATTTTCTAAAAGTTCTTCATTATTTTTGGATTATTTCTTTATCAAAGCACCCTCTCTAGTACATCTTTCTATTTTGTAATGCTGTTTCTTTCTAATCTTTGTGAAAATTTAAACTTATTGACGTTTTTTGTTTCTGTTCCCTGTATTACCTGTATTCTGCAGAATTCTTAGCCTTTTTGGGTTCTGAAATATGAATCAGCTCAGTTTTCGATTCTGGTTGATCTTCCTGTAGCAGATGCTGTTAGTGTCATGCCAGATTCTTTTTACTAGGCTGCTGCACACATTCCTCAGCTTCAGGGTATGGTGCTTGCTAATAGCTTACATCTGCAGCCTTCTTTGGAAACTGCTGTCCTGATAGAGGATTGGAATGATCACGTTCAGTGCTATTCCTATCAAATTCTCAATAACATTCTTCACAGAATTAGTTACAACTATTTTAAAATTCATATGGAACCAAAAAAAAGCCAGCAAAAGCCAAGGCAATGTTAAGCAAAAGAACAAAGCTGGAGGCATCACTTATCCAACTTTAAACTATGCTATAGGGCTGCAGTAACCAAAACAGCATGGTATTGGCACAAAAACAGACACATAGACCAATTAAACAGGATAGACAAGCCAGAAATAATGCCATATACCTACAACCATCTGATCTTTGACAAAGCTGACAAAAACAAGCCATGGGGAAAGGAATCCGCATTCAATAAATGGTGTTGAGATAACTGGTTAGCCATATGCAGAAGAATGAAACTGGACTCCTACCTTATACCATATACAAAGGTCAACTCAAGATGGGTTAAAGACTTAAATGTAAAACCTCAAACTACAAAAACTCTGTAAGATAACCTAGGAAATTCTATCTTGACTTAGGACTTGGCAAAGATTTTAGGATGAAGACATCGAAAACAATTGCAGCAAACACAAAAATTGACAGATGGGCTCTAATTAAACTAAAGAGCTTCTGCACATCAAAAGAAACTATTAACAGAGGAGGCAGACAACCTACAGAATGGGAGAAAATATTTGTAAACTGTGCATCCGACAAAGATCTGATATCCAGCTTCTAAAAAGAACCTAAACAAATTTACAAGCTAAAATCAACTCCATTAAGAAGTGGGCAAAGGACATTAACAGAGACTTTTCAAAAGAAGAGATACACGCGGCTAACAAGCATATGAAAAAAGTTCAATATCACTGATCACTAGAGAAATGCAAATCAAAACCATAATGAGATGCCAGCTCACACTATTCAGAATAGCCGTTAGAAAAAGGCCAAAAAATAACAGATGCTGGTGAGGTTGGGGAGAAAAGGGAACACTGATACATTGCTGGTGGGGGTTCAGCCTCTATGGGAAGCAGTGTGGCAATTCCTCAAAGAACTTAAAATAGAATTACCATTTGACCCAGTAATCCCATTGTTGGATATATACTCAAAGGAAAATAAATTGTTCTGCCGTAAAGACACACACAGGCATATATTCATTGCAGCACCGTTCATGATAGAAAATATGTAGACTCAACCTAAATGCCCATCAGTGGTAGACTGGATAAAGAAAATGTGGCCTGTATACACCATGGAATACTATGCAGCCATAAAAATGAATCAGATAATATCCTTTGCAGCAACATGGATAGAGCTGCAGGCCATCATCCTAAGCAAACTAACATAGGAACAGAAAACCAAATACAGCATATTCTAACTTATAAGTGGGAACTAAATAATGCGGACACAGAGGGATATTAGGAGGTGAACAACAGACACTGGGGCCTACTTAAGGGTGGAGAGTGGGAGGAGAGAGAGGATCAAAAAAACACCTATCAGGTACTGTGTTTATTACTAGGGATGATGAAATTATCTGTACATCAAACCACTGTGACATGCAGCTTACCTATACAACAAACCTGCACACATACCCCTGAACCTAACTAAATAAAAGGTAATAATAAAAAGAGAAATTAAGGGATATAAGTAAGCATGATCCAATTCACATTGCTATGAAGCTCTAGGCTCTGTGAGTCTAGAGATCCTGGTTCCCACAAAGGAAATTCTTTCACCTGGGAACACAGGAAGCATTCAACCTAATTTAAAACTATGTCCCTGGTGACCTAGTGGCTAAGAAAAACCAAATAAAAACAAAACTACAGCTGACACCTGGCATTGTGGCCTACCATCAGACAAAGAAAGGAATTGTCTATTGGGAGGGCTAATTTTGACCCTTTTCACCACTGAAGTGGTAAAGTTACTGCTATATGAAGAAGCAGGGAGGAATATGTTTGGCACTCAGATGATCCACTGGGCCACTGGGACATCTCTTGATATAGTCACACCCAGTCTCAATTGTAAAGTGGCAAGTGAAACAATAAAGGCTTGCTAGCAAGGGGCTTTGACTACTCAAGGATGAAGGCCTGTGTTTTCCTAATAGGTAAGTCACCTAGATATCAGAAGTGCTATCAGAAGGGAAGGAAATCTAGAAAGGATGGAAGAAGAGGAAGATGTTGTACATTAGTTAAGGTCTTGAAACCTGTTTCAGCAGGGAGACAGTAGCTCATCCCCAGTAACTCTCCTCCTGTAAATTTTACTGGAAATTGCAACCAACCGGAACCCTGAAGAAGCAGTGACCACATGGAGCACATTTAAAGTGAGAAGCAAGTGGACTAAGCTGTGTAAGTGATGGACTAGAGAAGATACTGTTGGTACCTTACCTAGATTCCCTTTACTAAGGGTATACACTCAGCCTCCAGCTGTTGGAGATGCTGGCTGCTCTAGTGGCTCACACCTGTACACTTCTTTGAAAGATCATCCTTGGGGAAGGGGAGCCTGTTGGTCCAGGGACACATGGGAGATTACACCTCTCTCCCTCTGCCTGGGACAGACCTGTAACTGACTGATGCAGGGGTATAATAGCCCAGCATTCTTCTGTCTGGAAGGGATAACCTTTTGGTACTATTTATCCTCCAGCACTCTTTGAGGGATCAGGCTGAAGCTGGACTTCTCTGAAATCACATTTTTGCCTAGCCTTTTCTTATTCTCTAGCCAACATCCCTCATTTTCCTATAAGTTACTCCTGAGGATATTCCATCAATACGTCATTTACGCGGGAATCTCCAATTCAGGCTCTGCTTCTAAGGAACCTGGCCTAAGACCTTTCTAGGCACTTAAGATTATATTCCTCCATAAGCTAAGTTAGTTACGACTGCTCCATTAGTTTTCCAAAAATTTGCTGAAATTTCTCATACTCTGATGTTTTCTTTCTCATAATTTATTTTGTTTTTTAGAATTGATATATTTTTATTCCTCTACTGACATTGTAGCACATTTTTTGGAGAGAATAGTTATATGCATATGTGGTCAATCTCATAAGGAAGTTTAAGTGGTCTGTATACAAGAATTTAGGTTTATTCTGTATTTTCTACTAAATAGCCATTTCCACTAAAGGTATGAAGGACTCCATTAAAAACTTTTTCGATAAAAAGACAATGAAACAGTATTAAACAAGACTGTCAGAAATTCCAAGAATAGAATGTTGGGGTGAGGTCATCCATTTTGCTTTCAGTTTAGTGTTTTCAAAAACACATTTCATTTAATAGAGTGACATGTATGAAATGTCTACTTTGATCAGATTTACTAATCTCGAAAACACCAAATTCCAATACCTTTATTAATGGGGTAAAACTAGAGTTATAATTACAAACCTCACTAAATTTTCACCAACTTTGTTTAATTTGCTATTGTTTTCTTAAAACATTCAATTGCCATGATCATCTTTCTTGGCTTGCAACCAGTGTGTATGTGTATAAATATCTTTAATGATTATGTGATATATGCCACAATGACTTGATGATGACCAGCCAAAAACCTACTTTGATTCTTAAAGAATGTTATCTCCATTATTTGTGGGCCCATCCCTACTGCATTGTGCTTTATCTATTTGTGTGTGTCTTATTTCCCCTACAGAGTTGAAGGCAAGAGCTATACCTTATTCATCTTTCTATCTCCACACGTCTATTACTATTCTGATACATTGTAGATACTCAACTGGGTATTGGTTTAAAAGAAAACAAAACATAACAAAAAACAAAATACTCAGTAAATATTTCTGTTTTGGGAAATTTCTTATAGTCACCAATGACTTTCAAATTGGTTGTGGTATCTTTATTTTTAATCTCTTGCAGGCAAATAAATGTTTTCCCTTGGGTCTCCATACACATTCTTGCTGCAAATAAGACTGGATCAAGGATTGTGGCATAGCTGGTTTGAGAACCAGTTACCAACTCATAACTCAAGCGAAGTCATTCTTGGTGCAGCTGGCTGGCTCACAGTCATTCAGCTTCACTTTGCAGAGGGGCACACTATTTATGTTCTTCCTCCCACATCTGCAGAACTGCTTTTAGAGTCAATGAGAATTACGGGGTTTTAGCACACTGGAGAGGTTGTATAAGACTTTATTTTGTGTTTATGTTTTTTTTTCTTTTATTGCCAGAGGACAGTATTAATATTTGGGTGATACACAAATAGTGCTATAGAATCCACATAATCAAATAACTTCACAGTTGGGAAGGACCTTAAAACTCACTTAGCTGAATGCTCATCACCTCTATTTTAAGCCTAAGAGAAGTGATACTTAAAGACTTGAAGTTACTTGACTAGGTATGGCTACTGTTGAATGTAGGATTAGTGATGCTATCTCAATGCAGGTGTATTTTAGGAAACTGATGCTCAGTTGTTAGACATACTAAAGGCTATAATGGATTTCTATTGTATTCAATATTTTAAAATCTCGGTTTATTGGAATATTAGAAGTTAGTGTTGTTTAGTTAATTTTTGCTCTAATATTAAGGGACAAAACTTTTAGTATTGAAAATCATTCTAACATACATCAATGTATGCTCCTACTTTGGTATCCATGAGGCTATGGGGGCCATTTTAATCCTTAATCAGTGAATAATAGACTATCCTTGGTTTAGGATTGTTAGTGTGAGATTCGAATACATAGAATCCAGATTCCAGGGTATACAGGAATACCTTTAGAGCAAATTCCTTATGTAAGTTGGTTTTAATGACTTTTAATTTTTTGGACAGAAAGTTGAGTGTGTTTTTAAAAAGTCTGGATTATTTGAAAGCTAGAGCTAAGTAAGTTCTGCTAATTTAAGAGTTGTTCTAAAAAAAAAAAAAAAAAACTTCTTTATTTAATTATTTATTTTAGAGATGAGGTCTTGCTCTGTTGCCCAGGCTGGAATATAGTGGTGTGCTGATAGTTCACTATGTTGCCCAGGCAGATCTCAAACTCCTGGCCTCAGCCTCCCAATAATCCAAGATTAAGATGCAAACCACCATGCCCAGTCACATCAGTCAGAATGGCTATTATTAAAAAGTCAAAAAATAACAGATGCTGGCGAGGTTGCAGAGCAAAGGGAATGTTTATACACTTCTTGTGGGAGTGTAAATTAGTTCAGGTATTGTGGAAAGCAGTTGGTGATTTCTGAAAGAACTCATAACAAAATTGCCCTTCCACATAGCAATCCCATCATTGGGTATATGCTCCCAAAATATAAATCATATGGTACTCCATAAAGACACACATATATCTATTGCAGCACTATTCACAGTAGCAAAGACAGGGAATCAACATAAATGTCCATCAATGGTAGACTGGACAAAGAAAATATGATACATATATACTGTAGAATATTACATAGCCATAAAAATGAATGAGATCATGTTCTTTGCAGCAACAAGGATGGAGCCAGAGGCCATTATCCTAACTGAACTAACACAGGAACAGAAAAACCAAATACCATATGTTCTCATTTACAAGTGTGAGCTCATCTTTGAGTACACATGGACACAAAGTGGGGAACAACAGATACCGGGGCCTACTTGAGGGTGGAGGGCGGGAGATCAGTGAGGACTGAAACACTACCTGTCAGGTGCTATGCTTATTACCTGGGTGATGAAATAATGTATACACCACCCCCTGTGACACAAAATTTACCTATATCACAAACCTGTACATGCATCACTGAACCTAGAATAAAAGTTAAAAAAAAAAAAAGTTACCACATTTCAATCTTACATACGGTTCTTCTCACAGGCTTCCTGACATATGCAATTCTGTATTCACTGAGGCCACTGCTGACTTGTGAGTTACTTCATAACTCTTGCAGAATTGTTGATAGTGATTTTCTATGACCTATGAGGTCAGTGAGAATTTGGATTAAAAAAAAAAAAATGGAAAGAACTCATTACCTTTCTATTTAGAGCTTGCTGTTGTGGAAAATCTTAGGAAGATGAGGCATTAACAAACATTTTCAAACAGGATAGATTTTTTTAACTAGAGGGGACCATAAAAGTGTATATGGCAATGTTTTTGGGTTATGATGTTCTGGAATTTGTCATTGCAACTAATTGAAAGACTTATGAACCTGTGAAAGTCCAGGAGTTATGGTAAGAACTGTTTTCTTATTCTAGTCCCACCATGATATTATAGAATGACTTGAAAAAATATTTCTCTGGATCTCAGTTTCATTGTTGGGAGACATGAAAATTTTAGACTAAAGAGTTAGGGTCTTTTTCAGCTCTGTTCATGTTTATTTTTTGTTTCTCACACACAGTTTTGGCACATAATGGGTACTCATTCAAAAAATACTGACTGATCCTGGCCTTCACAAAACCATGTGGTTTTAAGAAAGAGAAGTGGTCCCACGGGTTGGGCAAACAAGCAGAGAAGGATATGGGTGAATAAACCTACAAATTGAGCGTCTCACTGAAGTGTATCGTAAAGAAGATCTGCTTGGCTCCAGACATTTGATAGCACGCCTAATTACTTTTGACAAGTAGAACTGCTGGTGATAAAAGTTATGTCAACATCTGAGTGAGGTGTAGAATAGCAGTACCTAACTTCTTAAGGAAGGCTTATAACTAAGACACAAGGAAAATAAGGCCAGTAGGAAGGGCATCCAAGTAAATTAGAATGAAGTCCAACCTACAGAATGTTCTCAGCTGAGGTGTAAAAGATTCAATTGTAATTGGCAGAGAAAGTATTTGCTTTCTGCATGAGAAGAGCCAGCGAGAACAATGGAAAGGACCCAGCAAATAAATGAGACATTCCAAAAAGATGGAGAGAATGATGTAGCTATGTAGCTCAAACTGACTCCCTCCTACCACTTTTTATATTATCTTATCTCTTCTTTTCTCAAAAACAGTTTCCTCTTTTTCTCTCCCTTGTGTCTTCCTGTCACTTCTTGAAAGACTTGTTATTTAGATTACAGCTTCTGTATACCAATGAAAACTTGTACTTGAACCATTAAGTTGAAGAATTCTTACTCAAAGGCCCCTGAGAGACTCTGACAACAGAACTGCTTCTGGGACTTGATAAATGACCAGTCTCTTTGATTTCCTAGGGGAAGCCACCACAACAAAGTCCTCAAGGTCAAAGCTCAGTTTTACACTGAACAAGAAATTGCAAATTTTGACTTTTTGGTGGGTTCACAGGGAGGTCACCAGGACTAGTTCCTACACACATTGCCAGTAACAACAGACTTGCCCACAATGAAAAAAAAAAAAAAAAATCCTTGGAATATTGTTGCAAAGTATCTGTGGATGGACTTAAAAATTTGATGAATACCGGGCCCGGTGGCTCACGCCTGTAATCCTGGCACTTTGGGAGGCTCAGACAGGCGGATTGCCTGAGTTCAGGAGTTCGAGACCAGCCTGGGCAACATGGCGAAACCCCGTCTCTACTAAAATACAAAAAATTAGCCGGGCATGGTGGCATGTACCTGTAGTCCCAGCTACTCAGGAGGCTGAGGCAGGAGAATTACTTGAACCCAGGAGGCGGAGATTGCAGTGAGCCAAGATTGCGCCATTGCACTCCAGCCTGGGTGACAGAGTGGGACTCCATCTCCAAAAACAAACAAACAAACAAACAAACACACACTTGATGAAATGATTGATCAACTGGATGTAAAATCTGATTAAGTGGATCAAAGAGCAAAGAGTGGCTTAGAGTGCAACTGTAAACACATAAACAGGTGTAGTAAGGCAAGATTTCTCATTTTTGTGACTTTTGCAGTGTTAAACTTATAGTCTTGTTGCCTTTTTCAAGTCAAAGCACACTGTCTCAGGTTTCTCCCTGTGTCCCCTCTCCCCCTAAAAGTGATTTGATGTTCTTCTGCTCTCTTGAATCTCTATTCACTCTATTAACTCTTCTCTGATATTTCAGGCAATAGTCTCAATGAACCCTGGAAATCAGGTCTAAGCTTGCATAGGCAGACTGTCTGCAAAGCTAATAATGTTGCTGAAAATCCAGGTCATCATTGTTAAACATGAGGCTCTTTCTTGACCTGGCAAAGCATCACAGCTATGTCTGTGTTTGGAGAACCCAGGTTGTCTGAAAAGAAGCATTATTCATTTACAGCATTTTCTGCATTGTTCATTTAAAGGACGCTTTTGGGAAAGATTGTATCAGGGGTCTCTAGACCCTTTCCAATGATAACTCCTAGATAGGAGAGTGAAAGTTTTGTCCATAAGAAACTTGACATTTCACTCCAGAAAAAATACTTTTCTTCTAAAAATTGGGGGGGCACATTTGAAACAAAAGAGACTTAATTCAAAGACAATTATAATTGTTTTATAGCAGTGACGAGAATGTACTAAGGCAAAACTCAGTTGAAAGGTCTATCTTGGATTGGAAAGTGAACTGTGCATGAAAAACCGGGCTCTTGAAAAGCCTGATGCCAGTGGACAGAAAACCCTTCATACTGCCCAGTCACTTTAATGAGAGTTTTGGGGAGAAAGAATTTTTGCTTTTGATCTTAGTTTTCAGGCTTGTTGCTTTAATGTGTCATTGTTTTTAATATAAACATTTCTAAAATGTTTAAATTCTGTTTGAGTCCCTAGAGCTGTAAGCTCCTTTTGCATTGATTAGGGGCTGACCATAGACCTCTACCTCTAGGTAGAGTTGTAATAAATTTTTCCCCATAGTTTGGACTTTAGGAGTTGGCCCACTGAGCTCAGTGGCTACTCTCCCCTTGCTTTCTCAGGAAGGACAGCAGATAGCACTGCTGTGGAATGCTGCTGAGAACTGCAGGACAGCCCGCTGAGAAAGCCCTTCTGAGGGTCAGTTTGGCAAGAGCCACAAGAAAAGAGGGTGAGGGTTAATGACTCCCTTCTTGCGGCTTGCTGGCAGCGGTACTTTACCTCAAATGGAAATTTCAGAAGTTTCGGTACTGCTCACAAGAGCATTCCTGGAGTCGAGTAGTAGAAAGCAAGGCCAAACATAATGTGGTGACTCTGCTGAACACAGCTCTGTCTCCAAGAACTCATCATCATCATCAAATAGCATTTATTAAAAGCCCACACGCATATGGTGCAGAACAAACCACATTAAACAAGCACAGTTGGGCTGCTCGTCCTCTGGAGGGCAACAATTTAAAACACTAAAATATCAACTCTGCTTCTGTTAGGCTTTGTTCTCACAACCCAAGAACATTGAGAAAGATCAGTTACATGTTGAAAAACAACACAAATAACAATTATTGTTACACTAAAAATAATATTAAATTAATATAGATAAAAGTTATTTAGTACTTTCTTGGAGCCAGTACTATGCTATTTGCTCATATTATTGCAAAACTCTGTGAAGTAGGTGGCATTGATATATGTATTTTATGTAAGAGGCAACTGAAGCTTAGAGAAGTTAATAATTTGCTTATGAAAACAAAGTTAGCAGGTAGCAGAGCCAGAACTTGAACCTGGGTTTATTGAAATCCCAAGATCATATGGGCCATATTACCAGATCTCATTAGAGCTGACAATTGGCCTTGGGTTGCTTAGTAGAATAGTTATATTCACAATATAATAATTTATATACTTTTATAGCATAATAATTTATCTATGACTAAAGTTCATTAGCTCTTTATTTGAAATGGCGCTGATTCCTTCATTAATGAGATTAAGAATTTTCTTTGTCAGGGCAAACCAGTGGGTTTCAAGGGTCTTGACTAGAATACTTTATACACTAAATAGAATGAGGAAGATTAATCTAGATAACTGGTCAGAATCACCTAGACCACAGAATTTTGAAATTCATGCTTCCTATAATAATCTATGCTGATTAATAATCTTCATATTGGAGGTAGGAGGATTCAAGTAATTTCAACTTCTTTTCCTTAGTATATATTTTTTTCTAGTTAAAGCAGAGAGCTGACTGAACAGTAGTTAGTGGAACTGCACAAAATGAAATCTATTTTGGGAACCATGCCCTCTCTTCTTTACCACTGTTCCTTGCCTATGAGGCTGAGCATAATGAGCGGCAGCATGGAAGTTAGGCAGATAAAAATTTGTATAAACAAATTTTATAGACAGCACAGCAACTCAAAAGTGGAGAAAAATGCAGGAGTGGAGAGCATGTGCAACTTACAGAATACACCTCGTGCTATAAAGAAAGCTTATTTCTTGGCCAAAGAGTTTGGTCCCTCCCTATTTTTATTTACTGTTGGCTATATACTATTAACTTCTCTATATTATAACATAATTATTATACTACCTGCTTATATATTGTTGTTTATGAACATCTTCCCCTACTTAAGTATTCAAACTACATTTTTGCTTAAGCATATTGATTTACCTATTTAAAACATCATTTGTTCTCTTACCTGAACATTATGCTGACTTTTACGGACATGCCTTCTTACTATTAAGCTAAGTAATATTCAAACTATTTTTTGTTGCTGTTGAAGCATGTGGTGGATGCTGTGGCATGCCTTCTGCATTGCCCCTTCAGGTCTGAAGCATGCATTCCCACACCTGCGAGAAGTATTGGCTGTAGACTTTTCATGGCTGAGTACCACTTTGCAGATTGCTCTAGAATAAAGGGAGCTAGTTTTGCTCATGGTTGCACCCTCTCACTGGAGTTAGCTCACATCAAAGAATTGGTCTATGCAGATGCACAAAGACCTGGCCTTTTTGTCTCAATTCTGGAAAACTTGGAAGAGTCATTCTAGCTCTGGGGCTCTTGAAGGACTGGCTAAGACCTGTTAGAATTGCACACTGATGTTCAACTTCCCCCTCTGTCCAGTCCTTATTTCTCATTCCTTTATAAGTATTGTTCCATCTTAGAATCTGTTTCCTAGGGAACCCAATTTAAACACCAGTTAGAGTGTCTGAGGAAGCAGACTCTAAAATGCAACTTTGAAGCTGGATTCCCTGCTGGCTGCAGGGAAATGAGAATCCTGCCACTGGTATTAGGTGGGGGAACTGATAGCCCCTGGCATGCTATAGCAGTGCAGTTGTTAGAATTTTTACAAGTTCTGAGCTGGAACAGGACGCCAGTGGAAGGGAATGCACTGGCAGGAGCAATATCTCAGGCATTTGAGAGGTTCTAGGGAAGTAGCAATTACCAGGTCAAGGGAGTCAAATTGCTTTTCCTAGGTACTAGCAATGCACTGAAGAAGAAAGACAAGGAAAGGTTAAGGGTGATTAAACCCCACTTTAAGGTAAAGTATGAAAGCCAGTGAGCTTTCTTGGTAGCATACAAAATGAATTTTATCTTCTATAAAAAGAAGAAAAAATCGAAGATCAATTCCAGGACTTAATTATGGGAATAGTGGAACTGCGGAGAAGGTTGCCATTTCAACCTCAGCAAGTCTGCTATACCAAGATCTGGGCCTAGGTAGGAAGCAGAAGGACTCTTGAGATTTGAAATGGGGACATTAGGTTAATTTCCTCAAAAATCTTGTACCTGCCTATTTCTTTGAATCCTCTGGGCCCACAGAAGTAGCCCACCCCACAATAAACCCTGTTTGAAGATGACACACAGGCTTTGAAAGACAACACACGCTCTTTTCAGGAACTCTCCTTACCTGCACTCCTGGACCCCAGATAAAAAACTAGAGTTAATCTGCACTATAACCCAGCCAGAGATGTGCTGGGCTATATTATTTCAAATATCAAATTAGAAGAGGTTTACAAAAGGTCATAAAATCTGGTTAAGGCCAGATTTGTAGAGCTATAAGTTGGTGTAACATTTTTGAAAAGGTATTTTGTAAAATATATTAATAGACTTAAACATAATCTTATATTGATCCAGAAATTCTCCTTCTTGGAAACTATTCTGAAGAAATTATATATATAATATTACACACACGCGTGCACACACACACACGTATATATAATATATAGAGACAAAAAATGCCAATGGAAGGGATTTTTATGACAGAATCCGTTTGAAAACAACCACATTTTCAATGATAGAAAAATGTCCAAGTATATTATGGCACATAGTAGAATGTATTATGCAGGTATATAGTGTTAATATGAAGCACTTTAAGGATAATTATGACATGAAAATATTCAAAGCTAAATATCATGTGATGTCAAAACACCAAGACAGACTATGACAAAATATTAAAAATGGTTTTCTCCCCCGGTAAAGTAATAATACTTTATTTTCATTTTATCTTTATAAATGTATATTTCAATCCTTTCCAAGAGAGAATTTTTAAATTTTACAATATGGCAAATTTTTATTTTAGAAAGAAGACCTTGTGGTCTAATCTTTTACTTCTGATGCTGGGCAACAGAGGCAGAGGTGAAGGATGGATAAGTAGGGGAGGGTTCCTTTTCCTGCTTGTCCCCAGAAACACCTGGTCCTTTAAATGAATCATTTGGTTACTTTGACTAGTAGGAAGCAGAGTCAGTGTCCATTATTGGAAATCTCACCCAGTCTCACAATTTTCTCAAACTTTGTAAGAAATGAGGTTCATTTGGGAGGCTGAGGCAGGTGGATCATCTGAGGTGAGGAATTGGAGACCAACATTGCCAACATGGTGAAACCCTCTCTCTACTAAAAATACAAAAATTAACTGCGTGTGGTGGTGCATGCCTGTAGTCCCAGCTACTAGGGAGGCTAAGGCAGGAGAACCGCTTGAACCTGGGAGGCAGAGGTTGATGTGAGCCTCGATTGTACCACTGCACTCCAGCCTGGGTGACAGAGTGAGACTCCACCTCAGAAGAAGAAAAAAAAAAATTAGGTTCAGGGTGTGGGACTGAATTATCTTCTCTGAGGTTGTGAAAATATAAAATATCTTAAAATTATTAAAGCTGTTTGGGATGCAATCTGCCAGCATCTTAAAAAAATCCATTAGTCTCTATCCTGGAAATCTAACTCATACGAATGAAAGCATTGGCATATAATGACACATATATAGTAAACACTGCTATAACACTTGACTTTTAAAATGTGAATTTGTTCCACTTAATTGATGTATTAGAGAACACATTGAACATAGTGTGGATTTTGTTTCTGCATTATTTTTTCTGTAAGAAATACTAGAGGATGTCAGGAAACTGCATCCGGCTGAACCAAGCTGCCTGGCAAAACACAAAACAGACACCTCAACTATCTCGTTACCTCAGTTCACTATGTTATGAACTGCACCTATCTACATCTGGTATTCCAATGTTCCATCTGATTTCAGATGACCGTCCATCTACCACTTCACGATAACTCACAAATTGCAACCCTACTGCTGCCCAGTTCTTCATGCAAATTTCAGGTTTTCTTCACGGTTAAGTGCCACATTCATTATAGTATTTATGTGTTTCTTAATGTGTATTTAACACATGTACTATCATTTTAAACCAATTTTTAGGTTCCTATCTTTTTTTTTTTTTACTTTAAGTTCTAGGGTACATGTGCACAACGTGCAGGTTTGTTACATATGTATACATATGCCATGTTGGTGTGCCGCAGCCATTAACTCGTCATTTTCATTAGGTATATCTCCTAATGCTATCCCTCCCCCCGTCCCCTCCCCACAATAGAACTTGGTGTGTGATGTTCCCCTTCCTGTGTCCAAGTGATCTAATTGTTCAATTCCCATCCATGAGTGAGAACATGTGGTATTTGGTTTTCTGTTCTTGCAACAGTTAGCTGAAATGATGGTTTCCAGCTGCATCCATGTCCCTACAAAGGACATGAACTCATTCTTTTTTATGGCTGCATAGTATTCCATGGTGTACATGTGCCACATTTTCTTAATCCAGTCTGTCACTGATAGACATTTGGGTTGATTCCAAGTATTTGCTATTGTGAATAGTGCCGCAATAAACATACGTGTGCATGTGCCTTTATAGCATCATGACTTATAATCATTTGGGTATATCCCAAGTAATGGGATGGCTGGGTCAAATGGTATTTCTAGTTCAAGATCCTTGAGGAATCGCCACACTGTTTTCCACAATGGTTGAACAAGTTTACAGTCCCACCAACAGTGTAAAAGTGTTCCTATTTCTCCACATCCTCTCCAGCACCTGTTGTTTCCTGACTTTTTAATGATCA
>NW_012106564.1:2090426-2090658 GCF_000951045.1 Mandrillus leucophaeus
GGGGTCTTTTTTGGTTCCATATGAACTTTAAAGCAGTTTTTTCCAATTCTGTGAAGAAAGTCATTGGTAACTTAATGGGAATGGCATTGAATCTATAAATTACCTTGGGCAGTATGGACATTTTCACAATATTGATTCTTCCTACCCATGAGCATGGTATGTTCTTCCATTTGTTTGTATCCTCTTTTATTTCATTGAGCAGTGGTTTGTAGTTCTCCTTGAAGAGGTCCTT
>NW_012106564.1:2091958-2093200 GCF_000951045.1 Mandrillus leucophaeus
AGAAGAATGTATATTCTGTTGATTTGGGGTGGAGAGTTCTGTAGATGTCTATTAGGTCTGCTTGGTGCAAAGTTGAGTTCAATTCCTGGATATCCTTGTTAACTTTCTGTCTCGTTGATCAGTCTAATATTGACAGTGGGATGTGAAAGTCTTCCATTATTACTGTGTGGGATTCTAAGTCTCCTTGTAGGTCTCTAAGGACTTGCTTTATGAATCTGGGTGCTCCTGTATTGGGTGCATATCTATTTAGTATAGTTAGCTTTTCTTGTTGAATTGATCCCTTTACCATTATGTAATGGCCTTCTTTGTCTCTTTTGATCTTGTTGGTTTAGAGTTTGTTTTATCAGAGACTAGGATTGAAACCCTGCTTTTTTTGCTTTCCATTTGCTTGGTAGATCTTCCTCCATTCCTTTATTTTGAGCCTATGTGTACCTTCGCAGGTGAGATGGTTCTTCTGAAAACAGCACACTGATGCGTCTTGACTCTTTATCCAATTTGCCAGTTTGTTTCCTTTAATTGGGGCATTTAGTCCATTTACATTTAGAGTTAATATTATTATGTGTGAATTTGGTCCTGTCATTATGATATTTGCTAGTTATTTTCCCCGTTAGCTGATGCAGTTTCTTCCTAGCTTTGACGGTCTTTACAATTTGGCATGTTTTTGCAGTTGCTGGTACCGGTTGTTTCTTTCCATGTTTAGTACTTCCTTCAGGAACTCTTGTAAGGCAGGTCTGGTGGTGACAAAATCTCCCAGCAATTGCTTGTCTGCAAAGGAGTTTATTTCTCCTTCACTTATGAAGCTTAGTTTGGCTGGATATGAAATTCTGGGTTGAAAATTCTTTTCCTGGGGGCGGAGCAAAATGGCCGAATGGGAACAGCTCCAGTCTCCAACTCCCAGCATGAGCAACACAGAAGACCGGTGATTTCTGCATTTTCAAATGAGGTACTGGGTTCATCTCACTAGGGAGTGCCAGACAATCGGTGCTGGTCAGCTGCTGCAGCCCGACCAGCAAGAGCTGAAGCAGGGCGAGGCATCGCCTCACCTGGGAAGCGCAAGGGGAAAAGGAATCCCTTTTCCTAGCCAGGGGAACTAAGACACACAACACCTGGAAAATCGAGTAACTCCCATCCCAATACTGCGCTTTAAGCAAACAGGCACACCAGGAGATTATATCCCACACCTGGCCGGGAGGGTCCCACGCCCATGGAGCCTCCCTCATTGCTAGCACAGCAGTCTGTGAT
>NW_012106565.1:0-550 GCF_000951045.1 Mandrillus leucophaeus
TTTTTTAATTTTTTGAGACAGAGTCTAGCTCTGTTGCCCAGGCTGGAGTGCAGGGGCGTGATCTCAGCTCACTGCAACCTCCACCTCCCGGGACCAAATGATTCTCCTGCCTCTGCTTCCCCAGTAACTGGGATTGTAGCGTGCGCCACTACGTCCAGCTAATTTTTTTTTTTTTTTAGTAGAGATGCGTTTGCCATGTTGGACAACAGGCTGGTCTCGAACTCCCGGCCTCAAATAATCTGCCACTTCTGCCTCCCAATGTGTTGAGATTACAGGTGTGAGCCACCGCACCTGGGCACATTGCCTCTTTTTCTCTTCTCAAGAAACATTTGTGATGCTCTGGGTGTGTTTGTGCATTTCATTAGTGTGTCAGTATGCGTAAGAAATCACCAATGAAGCTTCGTGAACTAGAGTTTATACCATGGGAACATTTTTATTACAGTGTTTTTCTCTCACACACACACACACACACACACACAAACACACACATCTAAAATGGGTCAGATTCTCTGATTACTCTTATGTTCATTACGTAAACTCCAGTTTGCAA
>NW_012106565.1:4930-5996 GCF_000951045.1 Mandrillus leucophaeus
CCGGTGGGAGTCTGGGGTCTTCGGGCAGAATTACCTCCTCTGAAGGCCTCTGTCTCTGGGCTCTGGCTCCACAGCCCCTGCAGGATGTTGGAAATCAGCCTTTCTCTGGGCTGGGGGAAGAAGGACAGAGCCTCAGCCCTGGGAACATCGGAGCCCCCTGCCCCCCACACACAGCTGGAAGGTAAGGAAGGAAACCGGAAAACACTCCTGCCTCCGTGTTCCAAGTGCCTCATGAGATGGACAGAGCCCGAAGGACACTTTACATTTGTAGACGGGACTGACATTAAGTGCTTTTTCCATTCGCCTGGTGAGAAATGCTGGAACAGTTCCTCAAAGCTGCATTTGCCCAGTGGTTTGGATTCCCTTTGGCTGCACCCTGAGCCCACCCTTAGGTCGGCCCATGGGGTGCCCCCTTCCCTACTCACCCGATGTCCAACGTTTGCCCTGACGTCGATGTCGGAGGACAAGGAAGAGGAGGAGGAGGAGGAATAGCAACAGGACGAAGGCCACCAAGACGCCAGTCACAACCCCCAGGTGCCTTCCCAGACCTTGAGCATGATGACATCAGAAATGGGGGTGATGTCATTGAAATAAGCGCCTACTGTGTGCAGGTGACTGCTGGACCTTCTGTTCACCACCTCCAACCCCTACAACAGAAACATCCACCCCACCCACTTTATAGATGAAAAACTGACGCTCAGAGAAGTGAATCGCCTGCCCCAGGACCCCCAGCCAGGAAGCGGCAGAGCTGGGAAGGGAACCCGGGAGTCTGACCCGCAGCCCTTGTTCCCTGCACCAGAGCTGAGCCCCAGAGATGCAGGGAAAGAGCCTGACCGTCCTGAACCACAGCCCTGCTCCCCTCCCCTGCCCCAGGTCACCGTCACTGCTGCAGGTGGGACAGGACAGGCCCCTGTGGAATCGGGTCTGGGAGGCTTCCCTGGGAGGCCTCCTCTCCCAGGAGGTCACAGCTGGGAGTCAGAGCTGAAAGGAACGTTCCCACCCGCAGGCCTCTCTCCTTTACACCTGGAGAAACTGAGGCCCAGGCAGGGGAGGGGCCTGTCCACGT
>NW_012106566.1:0-618 GCF_000951045.1 Mandrillus leucophaeus
TTTGCTTTCAGTGAGTGCTATTTGGCCCTTGCAGAACCAGATGTTCCTTCTTTACACGTTTTTTTGTTTGTTTGTTTGTTTGTTTGTTTGTTTTTCTTTTTTTCTTTTTCTTTTTTGAGATGGAGTCTCTCTCTGTTGCCCAGGCTGGAGTGCAGTGGCATGATCTCGGCTCACTGCAACCTCTGCCTCCTGGGTTCAAGCAATTCTCCTGCCTCAGACTCCTGAGTAACTGGGATTACAGGTGCATGCCACTATGCCCAGGTAATTTTTGTATTTTCAGTAGAGACCGGGTTTCACCATGTTGGTCAGGCTGGTCTCAAACTCCTGACCTCATGATCTGCCCACCTCGGCCTCCCAGAGTGCTGGAATTACAGGTGTGAGCCACTGCGCCCAGCCAATATTGTATCTCTTGAAGGTCTACTTTGTACTCAGTTGTTTTGGGCACTTCGAAAGAAGAAATGGCCCAATCATCCCAATCTTCTGCTGTCTTTTTTTTGAGATAGGGTCTCACTCTGTTGCCAGGCTGGAGCGCGGCTGATCATGGCTCACTGCAGCCTCGACTTCCCAAGGCTCCTCCCACTTCAGCCTCTTGAGTAGCTGGGACTACAGATGCACACC
>NW_012106566.1:4762-5873 GCF_000951045.1 Mandrillus leucophaeus
AAGAGGAATCTTGTCTTTGTCTCTCCAGTGACAATCAGATTGCTTGACACAGGCTCATTCATTCATTTAATCTCTCAATCATTTATTTATTCCCAATTGGAACCTCTCAATAAATGTTCATTGACTAAATAGATGGATAAATAAATATCTTTTTATCAGGACTAGATTATGAATTTCATGGGCAAATTTCAAGGTACATATATGAGAAACTCCCTACCCATTTCCTAGCAAAATAAGCATGAGAGAAGAATAACTTATATCCATCTTAAGACCATTCAGTAGTTCTCATAGTTCTTTGGGTCAAGTCTTAAACCTTCCATATCATCTACAAAGCCTTTCATTTGTTCCAATCACTGCCTATCATTCTAGCCTCATTTGTTTGCATTCTCCTCTTTGTCTCCATTCTCCAGCTGCATTGACCTTATAAGTAACTCAGCATCTGTAGTCCTTCCCTACAGGGCCTTTGTACTTGCAGTTGCTGTGACTTGAACACCTCTTTTTCCCTACCCTTCACCTGGTTAACTTCTGCATGTCTTCCAGATCTCAGGTCAGACATGTCTTCCTTAAAGAAATGTTCCTTAACCTCACTCCCCACCAGTCTATGTCAACTCTAGTCAACTCTATCTGTTATATGTGTTCATATTTCTGTATTCCCTGTCCTTTAGAGAAGACGTTGCAGTTTTATAGGTTTGTGGGTTTGTTTTGTTTTGTTTTTTTCTCCCAGACAGAGTTCTGCTTTGTTGCCCAGGCTGGAGTGCAGTGGTGTGATCTCGGCTCACTGCAACCTCTGCCTCCCAGGTTCAAGTGATTGTCCTGCCTCAGCCTCCCGAGTAGCTGAGACCACAGGTGTGTGCCGCCACGCCCAGCTAATTTGTTTTTTGTTTGTTTGTTTGAGATGGAGTCTTGCTCTGTGGCCCAGGCTGGAGTGCAGTGGCACAACCTTGGCTTACTGCAACCTCTGCCACCCGGTTTCAAGTGATTCTCCTGCCTCAGCCTCCTGAGTAGCTGGGACCACAGGTGTGTGCCGCCACGCCCAGCTGATTTGTGTATTGTTAGTAGAGAAGGGGACGGGGTTTCACCATGTTGCCCAGGCTGGTCTTGAACTCCTGAC
>NW_012106567.1:0-350 GCF_000951045.1 Mandrillus leucophaeus
TGATTTCACAGAACACAAAGAAGTTTCTCAGAAAGCTTCTTGCTCTTTGTTATTAGAGGATATTTCCTTTGGCACTCTGGTCTTCCACGGGGTCCGAAATATCTGGTCTCAGATTCCACAGAAATAAGGCTAGCAAAGAGATCCAAGAAATACAGATGTAACTCTGTGAGTGGAAGTCAAACATCACAAAGCAGTTCCCCAGAAAGCTTCTTTCCAGTTTTTCTCTGAGGATATTTCCTTTTTCACCATAGCCCTATAAGGGCTTCGAAATATCACTTTGCGAATTCCACAACAACAGGCTTAGCGAGCGGGTTCTTGAGGGGAAAGTTGTAACTCTGTGAAATGAATTC
>NW_012106567.1:2335-3085 GCF_000951045.1 Mandrillus leucophaeus
CTTTGGCCCTATAGTCTTCAAAGGGATCCGAAATATCTGTTCTCAGATTCCACAGAAATAAGGCTAGCAAAGAGATCCATGAAATACAGACGTAATTCTGTGAGTGGAAATCTCACATCACAAAGCAGTTTCTCAGAAAGCTTCTTTCCAGTTTTTCTCTGAGGTCACTTCCATTTTCACTATAGCCCTCTATGGCTTTCCAAATATCACTTTGAGTATTCCACAAGAACACGCTTAGCGAGCGGCTTCTTGAGGAGAAAGCTGTAACTCTGTGAGATGAATTAACAGAACGGTAAGCAGTTTCTCAGAAAGCTTCTCTCCAGATTTCGTCTGCGGATATTTCCTTTTTCACCATAGCCCTCTATAGGCTTCCAGATATCACTTTGCAAATTCCACAAGAACTGTCATAGCGAAAGGCTTCTTGAGGGGAAAGCTGTAAGTCTGTGAGATGATTTCACAGAGAAGAAAGAAGTTTCTCAGAAAGCTTCTTTCTCTTTGTTATCGGAGGACATTTCCTTTGGCCCTATAGACTTCAAAGGGATCCGAAATATCTGATTTGAGATTCCACAAAAATTAGGCTAGCAAATAAATCCACGAAATACAGATGTAACTCTATGAGTGGAAGTCACACATCACAAAGCAGTTTCTAGGAAAGTTTCTTTCCATTTTTTTTCTGAGGATATTTCCTTTTTCACCGTAGGCCTCTATGGGCTTCCAAATATCACTTTGCCAATTCCACAAGAACTGTCT
>NW_012106568.1:0-4301 GCF_000951045.1 Mandrillus leucophaeus
GGTGAGACATCTCTTTCTGGTCTCTTTCTTTCTAGGGAGAAAACTTTTGCCAGAGGCCCTAGAGCAGATGTTCATTCATGTTTAATTGGCTGAAACGGGTTACCTGTCCCATTATCAATCCAATTTTTGACAAGGAGAATAGAGTCACTGTGATTGGCATAGGCTAAGAATTTGGGATGGATGTTGGACAGTCAGCCATCATATTTACTATAATGTAGCAAATACCAAGAAGGGCAGAAAGTTACTATTTACAGAATACTTTTAACTAAAGGTCCGGTACTTAAACCAATATTGCCAAGAAAACCAAGGCTAGTTTGCATTTTACTATGTATTCTAGTTATGGTTACCTCTGTATATACTATTACATACGGAGGAGTAAATACGCTGGCTTTTTTTTTTTTTTTTTTTTTTTTTTGAGATGGAGTCTCGCTCTGTCGTCCAGGCGGGAGTGCAGTGGCATGATCTTGGCTTACTGCAAACTCCGCCTCCCAGCTTCACTCCATTCTGTTGCCTTAACCTCCTGAGTAGCTGGGACTACAGGTGCCCACCACCACGCCCAGCTAATTTTTCGTATTTTTAGTAGAGATGGGGTTTCACCATGTCAGCCAGGATGGTCTCGATCTCCAGACCTTGTGATCCGCCCACCTTGGCCTCCCAAAGTGCTGGGATTACAGGTGTGACCCACCACACCCGGCCAATATGCTGGCTCTTAAGCACAGGCGAGTTGAGTTGAAATCTATTGTTTTCTACCACATTCTTCAAAAACACATCAAATAAGTTTTTAAAATAATTCAAAAGTAATCATGACTTTCAGAAGACCACTGCAAGACTTGCTAGAAAATATATGAGAGGTTCTAACTTTGAGTTTGTTCTCGTGCTCTTGTTCCTCAAAGAAATCCAGCATTCCCAATGCAATATTAAGTATGCCTCAGAGGCTGCTTAGAAGACTGACTGCTGTTCCAGATGACAATGTCATATGATGAACGAAGCTGAAGCCAAACACCAGAGGCCTGAATTATATAGGCGTATCAGCCAGGGTCCGATCAAGAGTCAGAAATCACTCCAGTTATTTTAACAGAAAGAATTTAACACAGAGAGAGCCATTAACGAGACATAAAGTTGTTAACTAGGTGAGAGGGTAAAAACGAAACTCTAAGGTATCATGGGAGCAGAAGAGATAAAAGGAAGAGGTGAGAATTATTAAAATAAAAAGCCTGGAGGAGGGTCCCCATGAACGTGAACTCAAACTTCTGAGGAGGCGCTGCTGCTCAGGTGAGAAAAGTGTCTCCAGGGTACCTGAAGAGGCTGATCGTACAAGTGTTGAAAAAACTGTGGACTGAATTCAGCCAGCTGCTGCCTCAGGGAAAGAACTGCTGCTGCCAGGGTGAAGAAGCAGATCGTGGGTGCCACAGACAGGAAGCTCACCAGAAGCAAATGGGAAGTGCAGATCACTTCGTTGTCCTCCAGCTTTGCAGCATCCTTCTAGCACTCGCTACTGGCAGAGCCAAATACAGAGGCAGCTTGCAAGGCAGAAATGTGGCTTGCAGAGGCCGAGCTCCAGCATCACACAGGAGAGCACAGAAGGTCGTGTTCGGGGTTGAGAGACAATGGACACAACAAGTAACTATCCTGTGATGCCAGTGGCAAAGTCTCCTTATTTTGCAGTTGAGTATACATCTTTGGGAATGATAAAGGAGATGAAGGGGCTTCCGAGTGTATGAAAGGGTTAAAAACAAACTTTCATAGTTCAGAAATGCTTATTGAGCTTCTGGGAATGCAACTGTTCCCTCACGCTACAATCGTATCACAATATTCACTAGTAATTCTTGGATGTTACTATCGCTCCCATTCCTTTCTGGGGAAAGGAGGTAGACAAGCATAGTCATATTTGTATTTGTATTTTGAATATCTTTTTTAAAAATTACTAAATTTGGCCAGGCATGGTGGCTCATGACTATAAGCCCAGCACTTTGGGAGGCTGAGGCAGGTGGATCACCTGAAGTCAGGAGATCGAGATCAGCCTGGCCGACATGGCGAAACCCCGTCTCTACTAAAAGTACAAAAATTAGCCAGGCGTGGTGGCGGATGCCTGTAATCCCAGCTACTCAGGAGGCTGAGGCAGGAGAATAGCTTGAACCCAGGAGGCAAAGGTTGCAGTGAGCAGAGATCATGCCATTGTGCTCCAGCCTGGGCAATAAGAGTGAGACTCCGTCTCAAAAATAAATAAATAAATAAAAAATTTAAAAAAACTACTAAATTCACAACAACATATCTTTATCATGTAGAAAGTCAGTAAATATGTATATGGTGGTTAAAAGAACATATTTTGTCATCAGACTGATCTGGGTTCAAATTCTGGTTTTGACACTTGGTAGCTGTGTGCCTTTGGCCAAGTTACTTAAATTGCCTCAGCCTCACCTTTCCCAGCTGTTATATGGGAATAATAATAATAATACTAACCTCATAAGGTAGTTGGGAAAATTAAATTAATTACCACTGTAAAACTTAACTTGGCCATCAACTGCTTTTTTTTTTTTTTTTTTTTTTCCTGTGAGTCTCAACAGTCTAGGAAAGAAAAATGTTTCCAACCCCTGCTTTTGGGAAATATGTTTATAGCCTTTCCACAGTATTCTTACCTCTGTGACAGCACTGAGCTCAATGTATAAGTTTTTAAATAATAATATTCCCAAGCAAAGTGAGAGTTCCTTACAACCAGAACCGTATATTTTTCACCATGTACACAGCTCCTGAAAAAAAGGTTATCTTCCTCGACAGATCCAAACAGTGAACCAATCCAACACACAAGCAGATACCCAGAACCCCAAAGCGGAAGGGGATGCAGGCAATCCAGGAGGTCAACATGGAGAGGAGTGGTTTTCAGTGGAGGGTAGGCAGGTGAGAGGGTGGGCATCAGAATTACCTTATTCCAAGGGTACACACCCTCCACCTACCACCACCCTAGATTCTGGTTCAGCTTCCTTAGAAAATTATGAATACATTGCTCCTTTGGGTGCTGGAGACAGAGACAGAAGCCAATATAAAGTAGAGATAGTCTTGACTTTCCAGGAAGTATGGATTCGCAGTAAGCCCAAAGGGTAGCTAAACTATCCAGGAGAAATAGTGTGAATTTACACAAAGAGAATTGGTGCCTGTGGTGGGTTACAGCAGCAGTCCCCAGCCTTTTTGGCACCAGGGACTGGCTTCGTGGAAGACAGTTTTTACATGGACTAGTGGGTGGGGGATGATTTTGAGATTATTCAAGCATATTACATTTATCGTGCATCTTTATTTCTATTATTATTGTATTGTTTTGGTTTTTTTTTTTTTTTGAGACGGAGTCTCGCTCTGTCACCCAGGCTGGAGTGCAGTGGCGCAATCTCGGCTCACTGCAAGCTCTACCTCCCAGGTTCACGCCATTCTCCTGCCGCAGCCTCCCGAGTAGCTGGGACTACAGGCGCCCGCCACTGCGCCAGGCTAATTTTTTCTGTTTTTAGTAGAGACGGGGTTTCACCATGGTCTCGATCTCCTGACCTTGTGATCCGCCCGCCTCGGCCTCCCAAAGTGCTGGGATTACAGGCGTGAGCCACCTCACCCGGCCTCTATTATTATTGTATTATAATATATAATGCAATAATTCTACAACTCACCATCATGTAGACTCACTGGGAGCCCTGAGGTTGTTTTCCTGCATCTAGATGGTCACATCTGGGGGTGATGGGAGACAGTGACAGATCATCAGGCATTAGATTCTCATAAGGAGCGTGCAACCTAGATTTCCCTTGTATGTGCAGTTCACAATAGGGTTCACGCTCCTATGAGAAGCTAATGCTGCCGCTCATCTGACCGGAGGCAGAGCTCAGGCGGTAATGCAAGCAATGGGGAGTGGCTGTAAATACAGATAAAGCTCCAGTCAGTTGCCCACCGCTCACCTCCTGCTGTGCAACCTGGTTCCCAGAAGGCCACGTACCGGTACTGGTCCATGGCCTGGGAGTTGGGGACCCCTGGGTTAGAGAATCAGGGGAACAAACACAACAGTGGCTGGTTCTTTCAGAGGAGAGGTACAAATAAGTGTCTTGCTAAGTCACACAGAGGCCAAGTGCCTGAGACCTTCACCTAAGGAAACTTGAGGCTGACAAAAAAGGCAGAAAGGAGCCTCTGGAGTGATCTAAAGAAGACAAACTCACCTTGTGGTTTTAAAAGTTTTAAGCAAACCAAGGCAGACGTCATTTGTGACTACTCTGAGAAGAAATCTCATTTCAACCCTGAGTTCTTTTCTCTTTCAAAAATTTCCACCAGGAGGC
>NW_012106569.1:0-1198 GCF_000951045.1 Mandrillus leucophaeus
TTGAGCAAGAAAATCATGTAATTTTTATGCCATTAAATGAGTTTATCTTGCAATTTTAGAAAGAAAGATATCAAGGTATAGAATAAACTTTTTAAAACTTACAGTTTTTCAGTTTACTTTAAAATATTTAAAAAATACCCATTGCACCATATATTCAAACTACACACACACACACACATACATGAAAAACTAAAAGGAAAAAATTAAAAATACATATATTTGGTACTTTTGATTTCTTTCTGGATAGGAGAAAGAAACTATCCAAAAAGCCTGGAGGAATAGTACTCTTATGTTTTTTTCCTGACTATGGAAATCAGTGAAATTATCTATTATGGTTTTAGTTCAAACTAAATACAAGTGAAAGTCAATATTATCTGAAAGTTTACAGAAAAAAAAAATTCCAAATAATTTTAGATTTTTGGGGGCACCATCTATCCAAGGGCTATCACTGACAAAGGATTCATTTCTTCGATTTCCCAAAATGAAAGTAATACATAAAAGTAAAATGGAGAGATTTTTAAGATTGTCACCTAGATGCCAACATGTCCTTCTTTGTTCCTTCCTAGGGTGCCAACCAGCCTCTGCTCCCAGGTCTGTATGGATGTAAACAGAGGCATTTAAAATGAATGGCAACAGAAATTCAGGCTCCTGCAAGATGATACAAGGAGTTTGTCTCTTAAAACACAATCTAGTATTATAACTGTGACTGGATAGTCGGATAGACAAATAAATTACACAGGCATCCTTAATTTAGAGCAGGTAGTTTATAAAAAGCAAAATTTGTGTTTAATTTTCTTTTTCTCCTCTTGGGGCAATATAATGCTCTGGTTCCCATGTGCCAGTTCTCAGACCAGAGCTGGTTTTGGACAAGATGAGAAAAATAAGACAAAATTTTTATGTCTGTGAAGGTAAAATTGTCAATTATCCTGCTTTATAAAATATGCCTTTTAGTCCAAGAATCTGCCCTTTTAAATTATTTTGTGATAGAGTTACTTTCTTTTATAAAATAGTGGTGATAAAGTAAATTTTTAAAATAATGTCCTTACTTAGCAAAGTTAAAAGTTAGAAAACCTATGTTGTTCCTGGTTCCTTCACACTACCACTTTTTTAAGAAAATATATTCATCTCTAAAATCCAAGTCCAAAACTCTTTGTTTTAAATATAATATAATAGCTTCAGATAGCTTAAGAAAGCAAGA
>NW_012106570.1:0-979 GCF_000951045.1 Mandrillus leucophaeus
AAGGCTAGCAAAGAGATCCACGAAATACAGATGTAACTCTGTGAGATGAATTAACAGAACACTCAGCAGTTTCTCAGAAAACTTCTTTCCAGGTTTCATCTGAGGATATTTCCTTTTTCACCATTGCCCTCTATCGGCTTCCAAATATCACTTTGACAATTCCACAAGAACTGTCTTCGCCAAAGGATTCTTGAGGGGAAAGCTGTAACTCTCTGAGACGATTTCACAGAACACAAAGAAGTCTCTCAGAAAGCTTCTTTATGTTTGTTATCGTAAAATATTTCCTTTGGCCCTATAGACTTCAATGGGATCCGAAATATCTGTTCTCAGACTCCACAGAAATAAGGCTAGCAAAGAGATCCACGAAATACAGATGTAACTAGGTGAGTGGAAATCACACATCACAGAGCCGTCTCTCAGAAAGCTTCTTTCCAGGTTTCATCTGAGGAGATTTCCTTTTTCACCATAGTCCTCTCTGGACTTCCAAATATCACTTTGCCAATTCCACAAGAACTGTCTTAGCGAAAGGCTTCTTTAGAGTAAAGGTGTAACCCTGTGAGATGATATCACAGAAAACAAAGAAGTTTCTGAGAAAGCTTCTTTCTCTTTGTTATCGGCGGATATTTCCTTTGGTCCTATAGTCTTCAAAGGGATCCGAAATATCTGTTTTCAGATTCCACAGAAATAAGGCTAGAAAAGAGATCCACGAAATACAGATGTAACTCTGTGAGATGAATTAAGAGAACACTAATCAGTTTCTCAGAAAGCTTCTTTACAGATTTCATCTGAGAATGTTTCCTTTTTCACCGTAGCCCTCTATGGGCTTCCAAATATCACTTAGCCAATTCCAGAAGAACTGTCTTAGCGAAAGGCTTCTTGAAGGGAAAGCTGTGTCTCTCTGAGATGATTTCACAGAACACAACGAAGTTTCTCAGAAAGCATCTTTCTCATTGTTATCGGAGGATATTTCCTTTGGCCC
>NW_012106571.1:0-1950 GCF_000951045.1 Mandrillus leucophaeus
TTCCTTCCTTCCTTATTCCTTATTTTGACAAATTCTCGCTCTGTTGCCCAGGCTGGAGTGCAGTGGCACAATCTTGACTCATGCAGCCTCTGCCTCCTGGGCTCAAGCGATCCTTCCATCTCAGCCTCTCAAGTGGCTAGGACTATAGGCACACACCACTGCACTTGGCTAATTTAAAATTTTTTTTATAAAAATGACTTTTTCGTCTCACTATATTGCCAGACTGGTCTTAAACTCCTGGGCTCAAGCAAACCTTCTGCCTCAGCCTCCTATAGTGCTGGGATTACAGGCGTGAGCTGCTGTGCCTGGCCAAAACAGTGAACTTCTACCCATTCCCCATCTCTCTTTCCCTCCTCAGGCCTTCTTATTCCCTGAGACACAATATCGAAATTAGGCCCATTAGGCTGGGCATGATGCTTTATGCCTGTAATCCCAGCACTTTGGGAGGCCAAGGTGGGAAAATTGCATGAGCCCAGGAGTTTGAGACCAGCCTAGGCAACAAAGCGAGAGCCCATCTCTACAAAAAAATAAAAAAATTAGCTGGACATGATGGTGCACGCCTGTGATCCTAGCTACTTGTGAGCCTGAGGTGGAAGACGGAGCCTGGGAGGTTGAGGCTGCAGTGAGGCGTGTTTCTTGCCACTGCACTCCAGCCCGGGTGACAGAGGGAGACCCTCTCTCAACAACAAAAGAAATTAGGCCAGTTAAAAAGCTGAAAATGTCTTCTAAGTGTTCAAGTGAAAGGAGAAGTTGCGCATCTTTCACTTTAAATCAAACATTAGAAATGATTAAGCTGAATGGGGGAATAATGAGATAGACCAAAAGCTAGGTCTCTTGAGTCAAATAGTTAGCTGAGTGGTGAATGCAAAGGAAAAGTTTTTGGAGGAAATTAAAATGCCACTCAAGGCTGGGTGCAGTGGCTCACACCTATAATCCCAGCACTAGGAGAGGCTAAGGTAGGAAGATCACTTGAGCCCAGGAGTTTGAGACCAGCCTGGGCAACATAGTGAGACTCTGTCTCTACGAGAATTTTCTTTTTTTTTTTTTTTTTTTTTTTTAAGACAGAGTCTTACTCTGTCCCCCAGGCTGGCGTGCAGTGGCATGATCTCAGCTCACCATGGCCTTAGCCTCCCACACTCAAGTGGTTCTCGTGACTCAGCCTCCCCAGCAGCTGTAATTACAGATATGTGCCATCATGCCTAGCTAATTCTCTGTGTTGTTAGTAGAGACAGGTTTTTCGACATGTTGGCCAGGCTGGTCTCAAACTCCTGGCCCCAAGTGATCTGCCTGCCTTGGCCTTGCAAAGTGCTGGGATTACAGGTATGAGCCACTACATCTGGCCAAACCTGACAGCTTTTTTTTTTTTTTTTTTTTTGAGATGGAGTCTTACACTGTTGCCTGGGCTGGAGTGCAGTGGTGTGATCTTGGCTCACTGCAACCTCCGCCTCCCAGGTTCAAGCAATTCTCCTGCCTCAGCCTCCCAAGCAGCTGGGACTATGGGCCCCCACCATCATACCTGGCTAATTTTTGTATTTTTACTAGAGATGGGGTTCCACCGTGTTGGCCAGGCTGGTCTTGAACTCCTGGCCTTTTCATCCGCCCACCTTGGCCTCCCAAAGTGCTGGGATTACAGGCATGAGCCACAGCACTCGGCCCCCACTTTTTTTTTTTTTTTGAGACAGTCTCGCTGTGTCCCCCAGGCTGGAGTGTAGTGGCACGAACTTGGCTCACTGCAACCTCCGCCTCCAGGGTTTAAGCAATTCTCCTGCCTCAGCCTCCCAAGTACCTGGGATTACAGGTGCCGGCCACCATGTCTGGCTAATTTTTTTGTATTTTTTTGTTTTTGTTTTGAGACGAGTCTCGCTCTGTCGCCCAGGCTGGAGTGCAGTGGCACGATCTCGGCTCACTGCAAGCTCCGCCTCCTGGGTTCATGCCATTCTCCTGCCTCAG
>NW_012106571.1:2000-2622 GCF_000951045.1 Mandrillus leucophaeus
CAGCCGAGCTCAGGAGTTTGAGACCAGCCTGGCCAACGTGATGAAACCTTGTCTCTACTAAAAATTAGCTGAGCGTGGTGGTGCGCACCTGTAGTCCCAGCTACTTAGGAGGCTGAGGCAGGAGAACCTGAGAGGCAGAGGTTACAGTGAGCTAAGATTGCGCCACTGTACTTCAGCCTGGGAAACGGAGGGAGACTTCACCTCAAAAAAAAAAAAAAAAAAAAGTCAGGCATGGTGGCATGTACTTGTAGTCCCAGCTGTTTGGGAGGCTGAGTTGGGAGGATCACTTGAGCCTGGGAGGTCGAGGCTACAGCGAGCTGAGATCGCACACTGCACTCCAGCCTGGGCGACAAACAGAGACCCTGTCTTAGAAAAAAAGAAAAGAAAAGTAAAAGCCTGGAAGGAGAGATACCAAACTATTATCACAGGTCACCTCTGACAGGACTGTCACTTGCTCTGAATTATTTGAAATTTTTGTATATATAACTTAGAAAAATCCATGATATGTGTGTGTGTGTGTGTGTGTCTGTCTGTCTGTCTGTCTGCCTGCCTGTTAGACTAAAGTAAGAGTCCTGGCTGGAGTTAGAAATTCCAAGATTGGAGATTAAAGCCTGGTAAGATG
>NW_012106572.1:0-414 GCF_000951045.1 Mandrillus leucophaeus
CCAGTTAGTGAGCATAGTACCTGATAGGTAGTTTTTCAACTGTTGCCCCCCTCCCTCCCTTCCCCTTCTAGCAGTCCCCAGTGTCTATTTCCATCTTTATGTCCATGTGTACTCAGTGTTTAGCTCTCACTTATAAGTGAGAACTAGTGGTATTTTGTTTTCTATTCTCGCATTAATTTCTTTTTCTTTTTTTTCTTTTGAGACGGAGTCTTGTTCTGTCACCTAGGCTGGAGTACACTGGCATGATCTCGGCTCACTGCAACCTCCACCCACTGGGTTCAAGCGATTCTCCTGCCTCAGCCTCCCGAGTAGCTGGGATTACAGGCACCTGCCACCACGTCCGGCTAATTTTTTTGTATTTTTAGTAGAGACAGGGTTTCACCATGTTGGTCAGGCTGGTCTCGAACTCCTGAC
>NW_012106572.1:2491-3246 GCF_000951045.1 Mandrillus leucophaeus
AAAAAAAAAAAAAAAAAAGCCACGACTCCCGGCCCCTTTCTCCGTTCTTTTTGAGGTTTCTTTGCTTTTCTTGTCTGATTTTTATTGCAGACGAACAGTAGAATTATTTTATCAAGTAACAAAAGATTCCATTAGAATTGTGTTTGAATGGGCCGGGCGCGGTGGCTCACGTCTGTAGTCCCAGCACTTTGGCAGGCGGAGGCGGGCAGATCATGAGGTCAGGAGATCCAGACCATCGTGGCTAACACGGTGAAACCTCGTTTCTAATAAAAATACAAAAAGCCGGGCGTGGTGGCAGGCGCCTGTAGTCCCAGCTACTCGGGAGGCTGAGGCAGGAGAATGGCGTGAACCCGGGAGGCGGAGCTTGCAGTGAGCCAAGATCGTGCCACTGCACTCCAGCCTGCGTGGCAGAGCGAGGCTCTGTCTAAAAAAAAAAAAAAAAAAGAATTGTGATTGAATGTTGTGAAAGTGAGAAATTAATTTGGTAAGAATTTACATCTTTGTAAGATTCGTTATTTTCTAAGATTATGGCTTGTTTCTGCATTTTTTTTTAGTCTTCTATTATATCTTTCAGCAAAATTTTTTTTTCTTTTTGATAGACAGGGTCTTGCTCTGTCACTCAGGCTAGAATGCAGTGGTTTGATCACAGCTCACTGCTGACTCAACCTCCTGGGCTCAAGCAATCCTTCCACCTCAGCCTCCGGTAGCTGGGACTACAGGTGTGTGGCACCACGCCCAGCTCTTTTTTTTTTTTT
>NW_012106573.1:0-374 GCF_000951045.1 Mandrillus leucophaeus
TGTGGTGGTGTGATCATAGGTCACTGCAGCCTTGACCTCCTGGGCTCAACCAATCCTCCTTCCTCAGCCTCTCAAGTAGCTGGGACTACAGGCATGCACCAGCATATCGGCTAAGTTTTCATTTTTGTTTATTTATTATTATTATTTTTGAGATGGAGTTTCACTCTGTCACCCAGGCTGGAGTGCAGTGGTGCAGTCTCAGCTCACTGCAACCTCTGCCTCCCGGATTCAAGTGATCCTCCCACCTCAGCCTCCCAAGTAGCTAGGATTACAGGCATCCACCACCATGCTCGGCTAATTTTTTTGTATTTTTAGTGAAGACAGGGTTTCACCAACAGGCTGGTCTCAAACTCCTGACCTCAGATGATCTTTCT
>NW_012106573.1:3609-4745 GCF_000951045.1 Mandrillus leucophaeus
CATTGACATTTATCCTGGTATAATGTAAATAACTTTTTTCTGATGTGTATATATAGTCAAAATGCCTTATAATTTTTTTATCTTGATTTATGGAGGTTCCATATATCAAAGCAAGTGTAAAATATCTTTGAGCTAATGGCCCCTTGCCGTACCTTGAAGCTTTTTGTTTTTCCAGTAAGCTCAATTTCAGCTGCAAACAATCCACTACTCCCCACATCAAGGTAGACCTCAAGACTCTTAGGTGCTAAGAAATAGCTAGGTTATGACTGGGCGCGGTGGCTCATGCCTGTAATCCTAGCACTTTGGGAGGCCGAGGCAGGTGGTCAGAAGATCAAGAGATCGAGACCATCCTAGCCAGCATGGTGAAACCTCGACTCTACTAAAAATACAAATATTAGCTGGGCGTGGTGGCGTGCACATGTAGTCCCAGATACTTGGGAAGCTGAGGCAGGAAAATAGCTTGAACCCAGGAGGCGGAGGTTGCGGGGAGCTGAGATCGCGCCACTGCACTCCAGCCTGGTGACAGAGCGAGACTCCATCTCAAAAAAAAAAAAGAAAAGAAAGAAAGAAATAGCTAGGTTACCCATGTGTATACGTTCCTAATCTTTCCAAAGCAGAGTGTTCCCATGGGTGGGGACAGAGTAATTCAGAAGTGAGGGAGCTCGGGATAGGCATGTGTGTCACCTCCACACCGCCTAGCACAGAGCCTGGCTTGCGAGCCTTGCTGTTCATGAAATACGTGCTGGAAAAATGACTGGGAAAGTAATCTACGTGTACTGAGACATCAACACGCCCCGACATTTATGTTGAACCCTCATCAATTAGTTTGAATAACCATGTCTTTCCTATTTTTTTATTTCCTTACCTGGTTTACATTTTTATTTTTGTAAGTTTTATGTCATATTTAGGACAGTAGAACATGTTCATAATATATGTGTGTGTATAAATAAGTAAATAAGCCAGGCATGATGGTTCACACCTGTCATCCCAGCACTCTGGGAGACCGAGGCAGGAGGATCTATTGAGCCAAGGAATTTGAGGCGGTAGTGAGCTATGATGTCACCACTGTATTCTAGTCTTGGCAACAAAGCGAGATCCCATCCCCCCCAAAAAAGATACTTTTAATGGTTAGGTAT
>NW_012106574.1:0-1280 GCF_000951045.1 Mandrillus leucophaeus
AGAGGCACTTATGGACATCTCACAGAAAGCATGATTTGCTTCTAAAATGATAATCTAGAAGCCACAAGAACAATTCCTCCAAATATCACTTAATTCCTTCTAGCATATAATCATTAGCATCTTTCTAGACTCTAGAGCAAAGCTGTATGGGAACTAAGGTGTTTTTAGATGGTGAAATCCTATAGGACTGGAGGTGAGAACAGGACAATTTAGCAGTCCTCTGGCATTGATCATGACTAGCACTATAAAAAGTAAATAAGTTTTGCTTACAATAAAACAAAAACCAGTACCTTGAAAATATAACATAACTTAGCCAATTCTCCCCCCAAGATGAATAAAAATCACAAGGGCTTTTGCTTATACCATCTGCAAAATACCGTATGAGGATAGGAAAATCTCTCATTATTTTTCACTATATAGCAACTATAAATATTTCATGCTATTTAATTTTTTGAAATACTTCAATTAATTAATTAATTATCAGTACATAAACATTGACCAAATTATTATCATTCTTGAATCTGAAGCTATTCGCATTGTCCTCAAAAAGGACAAAGATAAAACCTCTGTGGACAGTTAGCATTCTGGATAAAACCATACAGGATAAATTCAGCATACATTGGATACTTGGAATAAGGCTTTGAAAAACATGAAAAATTATCAGGTTAGAACCTATAATGTGTAAAATGAATACATCATATCCCCATGGACACCTGTCTCAAGAGTGTACCGTTATCCTTCACTTGAGTTAAAGTACTATTCAATGTAACTCCTACTAAAGTGCTAACAAGCCCCAGAAAACACAGGGTAGAATATTTATCGAAAAATCTAAGAAAAACATAAAAAATACAATAGCA
This sequence comes from Mandrillus leucophaeus, assembly GCF_000951045.1. Classification (NCBI taxonomy): domain Eukaryota; kingdom Metazoa; phylum Chordata; class Mammalia; order Primates; family Cercopithecidae; genus Mandrillus; species Mandrillus leucophaeus. The sequence continues at coordinate 858 of NW_012106574.1, forward strand.
TATAGGTGACCATGATGCATACCAAATTCACCTTCCTAAATATTTCTTACATCATTCTAGCTTCCACACCAGAAACTCAAAGAAAATCTCCATTGCATGAAATATAAATGTTGAGATAATTGGCCTGGAATTCATGTTCAGACATAATACATAATCAATCCTTCATTTCATGTTTATCTCACGGTAATTCTCAAAATGAACTCCTATACCTAATCCCTCGAAACTATTACAGAGCTTCTAAAATATGTCTTGCTGACAACCATTCCCAAATAATTAAATTACCTTTCCATGTTAATGTATTTTGAAACACTAATATGAAATTCAAGTCCTACCTCTTCATCTTTGATAACTTCTAGTATTATCATTTTACATTTTAGCCAAAATAAGCTTCTTCATTTTCTAAACTTTTTTTTTTTTTTTTTT
>NW_012106574.1:4595-5131 GCF_000951045.1 Mandrillus leucophaeus
GGATATGAGAAAGACATTTGAAAATAAATACTAATCTGATGAAGCAACTCTTGACTTAATAATGAATAAATCTAGTAAAATAGTATATTTTGAAATGATTTTCATACAGGAGTGGGATGTTTATGGATGTGCAGTTGTTGAGGATAAAGCCTTTAAAACAGCTTACCCAGCTATCTTGTTTAAATATGTCAAATGTGTGCCTGGAAACGCCTTTAAAAGACAGAATAGCACATATTCTATATAGGACCATAATTAACTAAGAGGATAAAGCTTGACTAGGCAAACTCTGGGAGAAACATCAAGGCAAAGATAGCCTTAAGCATTTATTGGATAAAGAATCATAGATATCATGGCTAAATATACCATTAATGGTCATTCAAGGCCAGGGGCCAAAGTCAGAGTTTTAACTAAAATGGCAATCAGACATTAAGCCACAACACTGACTTGGTTTAAGTGACTGGTAGCAAGGGGGAATGGTATGGCTTCTGGAGGACCAGAGATGCATGCTTTTACCAAGGGCAGTCTTCTATTTATTA
>NW_012106575.1:0-13379 GCF_000951045.1 Mandrillus leucophaeus
CCTATGGGAATGGGCAACCTCACTGTCTGAGGCAGGTCTGTCTCTTGCATCCATCAGCAGCTAAATGGTGCTTTTTAGCCTGTAAACAGGGCTGGCCATATTACTTAATTCTCACCACAGTCTGACAAGTTATTTTCCCCATCTTTATTACAGAAGGAAACTTAGGTTGATGACTTCTAGAGTCATCCAGGGAGGTCTTGGAAAAAGCCAGGATTTACTACCTGATTCATCAGACTCCAAAATAACTGCTCTGAATCTGTACATATGCCTTTTGGGTCCCAGGTGAACTTGGCATACGTTGTTCCAGCAGATTTTAAATATGAAAAGATCAATTGAATATATATTTTCATTTTCAAATGGAGTGAACAATTATTCTAAGATCATACTTAGCCACTCCATGAAATTTTTAGAAAGCAGTATGTTTTTACATGAGTGAAGGTGGTATAACCATCAGATTCTATAAAAGTCCCCTGGGATGTTTTGGGAAAGCACATACCATTCTTATGAGCCCTATTATGAGTTGGATAAGGTTCAGGATAGGGGCATGTGTACATTCCACACTGTAGAACTTCTGAAAGATGAAATCAGGTATACACTACATGGGAACATCCCATGCTTACCTGCCATCTATCACTGTTAACATCAATGTGTTAACAGGTGTGTTTTTTTGCGTTATTGGTAGATCCTTGAACTTTAAGTGATATGACGAAAAGCATCCCCAACAGAAATGTGAAGAAATATATTTAAGTTATAGTGGATGGAGAAGGGAGGGAGAGGTTGTGTTGGGCGGGGGGTGGGGGGTGTTTAACCAAATCCTTTGATGGTTTGAGTGCCTCTGTATGAACACCAGTGTTTATACAAGAGGATTTCAGTAACTCATTAATTTTCACAACTCCGTGAATTATCCCCATTTTCTGATAAAACCGAAGGAAGTTGTGTATTTATAGCTATATAGCTAATATTTGCAGAGCTGGGATTCAAAGACCAGACATTGACTCCAAAATCTCATGTGTTTGTAGACTTACTGATATTTCATTATTTAAAACTCAAACCACACTGACTGACTGATGTATAATTGACATAAAGTGCACCCAAAGTGTGCAACTCAATGAGTTCTTACCTGAAACTACTGCCAAATCAAGATAGTGAACATATCCAGTACCCCGAGGGTATCCTTGTGTCCCTCCCTTGATTTCTCACCATTCAAACCCTGGCTCAAGGTCATCACTGCTGTTTTCTGTCTCCATAGTCTTAAATCTTGGTGACTCTTCTCCCATCCAATGGCATTAATACATTTTTTTCTTCCGATGCATGTGTGAAAGGCTAATAAACATCCCAACGTTTAGCTCAATATCCTTCTGGGCCTATGAGCGGCCCTGAGGTGTGAGTCTTCCTTTGAATGCCCTCACTCCACACTTCTCTGCAGGGCACTTTCTCCTCTTAATGGTCTCTAAATCCCTAAGAGTAAAAATCCCCAGGCTTACAGGGCAGAGGAAAGAGTTAGCAAAGTCTTCAAGAGCTGAGCCTTCTAGAGGGAGAGGGAAGCATAGCTGTTTGGATGTGTTCTTGGAACGCACATGATGTACAGTACACAGTTCTCTCTGCTTACAAAAGGATTAAAAACATACACGTGACATGTCACTCCTTCCCCATAGTACCATCTCCCTTTATTTCAGAGTTAGGATTTCTCCAAAAGGGAAGCCGTCTTGGATGTAACGAATTTAAACCGTTAGGCATTGGATTAGGCCCTGATTTAAAGTTCTAGTTTTAATATTAAAAAGATGAGTGTTACTTTTATATCGAGAAGCAATGTGTAAACAAATAAAAAATTCATTAGAGACAGGCTGCTATTGCTGAGATGAAAGTTTGATGTTACAGCTAGGCTTTCAAAAGCCTAAAACCCAGTCAGTGGGTCATTAGCTCAGCAGGCAGCCAAACTAAAAAAGAGCAATTATGAGATGTGGGCAATGTCTGTGGTCTTCGTTTCTTCAAGGTTTCAAAAATTAACGTAAGTATTTCCCCCCCATCTGGGAAAATGCTAACAGATACCGTCATGGTTATGTTGAAAATTATATTTCAACTATGCTTCTGAGTCTTGTTTCTTCAACTTTACCAGCTAATCACGTGCCACTAAGCACAGAAATTGAGAAGTTTGAGTGCATGAAATATTGTAGTTCACTCAGTTCACAGCTGGGAAGTAGTTTTCATTTTGTAAATGCCATCAAGTCTCAGGGCTGAAATTCAAGGTCATGGACTCTACAGCATGCATACACCTGGAGTTCTTACCTACTTAAGTTTTTGTTTTTTTTTTTTTTAACTTTTCGCAATGCAATATATTTCATGGCACACAATCTGTTGTGTGATAAAGGATGGAAACCTTGTTAATGACACTGATCCAAGCCTGACCAATCGGAGCACCCTACTCTCCTACCAGGCACATTGGTCTAAGGAGGAACAACCAGAATCCTTCTGCAGCGTATGCTAGGTCTTTGCTATACGTGGTTCCAGCAAGGAAGAAAAAGCCATCTATTTAGCTAGGTTTTCTAAGTTGAAGCAATATAGGCTAGAGGCTGCCAGATGGCAACTACCCCAGCAAATAGAGGCAGCCAATTTGAAGAAGGAAAAGAAAAAGGACTAAACAAAGTGAAACAACTGAGAGATGAGAAAAGATCTGACAAAGTTGCATATTTGTGGAATCGGGCATGTTTGAACTTCGTACCCAATACATCTCCAACACATTTGTTGCTGCTGAGCCAATTTGAGTTAGAGGTCTGTTTCTGCAACTGAATGAATCAAAACCAATATAATACAAAAAGTCTTTCCTCTGATTAGTCTGAGCATAGGGTAAATACCACTATAGGGAAATCATACACTATCTTCTGTTTTTTTAGTACTTGAGCTTCTGCAACTCTTGCTCTCTTGCAGACTAGAAAGTACCTGTTAACAGACTGGGGTCATAGGATGGTAGAATGAGTATAAGACTTTGGACTAATCCGTGTCATTGAAAATGACAAAATTTCTCCTCTTTAAGGCTGAATAGTATTCCACTGTGTGTAAATCACATTTAAAAATCCATTAACTTACAAGTGGACACTTAGATTATATCCACATCTTGACTATTATGAATAATGCTGTAATGGGTATGGGAGTGCAGCTATCTCTAACATTTAATCTCAATTCCTGTGTGTACGTGTGTGTATATGTGTATATATCCTTCCAGAAGTGTGACTGCTGGATCATATGGTGATACGGTTTGGCTCTGTGCCACCTAGATCTCACCTTGAATTGTAATCCCAACATGTCGTGGGAGGGACCTGGTGGGGGGTAACTGAATCATGGGAGCTGGTCTTTCCTGAGCTGTAGCTGTGAACAAGTCTCACGAGATCTGATGGTCTTATAAAGGGGAGTTCCCCTGTAGAAACTCTTGCCTGCCACCATGCAAGATGTCTCTTGCTTTTCTGCCATGATTGTGAGGCCTCCCCAGCCATGTGGAACTGAGTCAATTAAACCTCTTTCCTTTATCAGTAACCCAGTCTTGGATAGTTCTTTATTAGCAGAGTGAAGATGAGCTAATGTATATGGTAACCCTATTTTTAGAGAAACCTCTATACTCTTTTCCAAAATGGCTGTGCCATTCCCACCAACAATATACAAAGGTTTTCACTACATCCTAGCCAACACCTGTTACCTTTTGTCTTGATGGTCATTCTAACAGGTATAAGGCGATATCTCATGGTTTTAATTTGGATTTGCCTGATTAACGATGGTGACCATTTTAAAAATGTTTTATACATGTCTTTTGAGAATATTTAGGTTCTTTGCCCATTTTTTCATATTTGTGTTCTTATTGAATGGTTTGTGTTTCTTGCGTATTTTGGATATGATCTCCTTATCTGATGTATGATTCGCAAATATTTTCTCCCTATCTATGTGTTACCTCTTCATTCTGATCTTAAGTGAAATAAGTGGGGCATATAAATGAGAATATTGCATGATCCCACCGGAGGCTGGGGATATGAGTTGGTGCAGCCAAGGGAAATGGTCAAAAGGTACGTTTCTGTTCCTTACAGGAGGATTGAGTTCTGATCTTTTTCACATCAAGGTGACCATAGTTAATAATGTATTATACCTCAATTGTTAAAGGAATGGATTTTAAATGTCCTTACCAAAAAGAAATAAGCATGTGAGGTGATGGATGTGTTAGCCTGACTTGCTAATTCTGCAATGTATACATGTATCAAGGTATCACGTTGTATCCCATAAATATATCCATTTATGTCATTTAAAAATAAAATTCAGCACTTGTATGTTTTAACATGTGGACAGACAGGCTCAAAAAATCCTCTTGCAACCCAAAACTCACTGTTCAGTATGAGTCTTGATACATGTAAGAGAAGGGATTTGAGAGGCCGTGCTGGATGAATCAAGAGGTGAGTAGTTTGAGACCAACCTGAACAACATGGTGAAACCCCGTCTCTACTGAAAATACAAAAATTAGCTGGGCGTGGTGGTGGGTGCCTGTAATCCCAGCTACTCAGGAGGCTGAGACAAGAGAATCGCTTGAACCCAGTAGGTGAAGGTTGTAGTGAGCTGAGGTTGTGCCACTGCACTCCAGCCTGGGTGATAGACGGAGACTGTCTCAAAAAAATAAAAAATAAGACAGTTAGCTGATGGGGAGGAGTATTGATAACCATAAAGGTTGGTTCCAGGCTGGGGACATTAACACATGCCTGGAATCCACTGCACTTTGGGGGCCAAGTTGGGAGCATTGCTTGAAGTCAGGAGTTAAAGACCAGCCTGGGTAAGGATATAGCAATACCGCATCTCCACAGAAATGTAAAAATTGGCTGAGTTTGGGGGCATGCACCAATAGTTGTAGCTACTTGGGAAGGAGAGGCTGAGGCAGGAGGCTTCAGTCCAGGGGTTGGAGGCTGCAGTGAACTCTGACGGCACCACCGTACTCTCCAGCCTGGGCAACAGAGTAAGACTCTGTCTTTCAATTTAAAATTCGTTCTAGGGTTGTAGAATAGATAAAAAGCTATAGGATATGAGGGGAATCCCAGCTATATTAATTTTGTATTCCAATTTCATATTGACATGCTGTATCAAGATTGCTTTTTTTGTTTTAAAGGCTTCTATGTTGAGAACATGTCTGGAGTTAAAGGTATTAGTATATTCAACAGATCTGTATTAGCATGATAGCTTAGGATTGAATGACTTGAACTCATTCACATTTAGAGAGGTTGTCAAATTGAGAACTGGGCAGAGCCACCTACTCTAAAAATGACCCTAAAAGTAAATTGATTGAAGAAATTAGATCCCAAAGATTCTTAGTGAATTTTGAAGTCTTCATCAGTATATCCATATTAAAGGGAGATGAAAGAAGCTGAAATGAAGTGTGGGCTAATAGGACAACTGAATTTAAGCATCAGTCTTTTAAAAAGGGCTAACTTGCCAGAGCTTGGTAGCTCTTCTTGGTGGCTAGACCAGAAGAGAACGTTAACAATCACTGCAATGTGGCTCTCAGGAAGCCACATCCCTAGGAGAAAGGGGAGAAAACCACATCAACAGATCACCCCATGGGACAACAGAATCTGAACAGCAGCCCTTGAGCCCCAGAGCCCCAGATCTTTCCTCTTAGTCCACCCCAATGAGAAGGAACCAGAAAAGCTATTCTGGTAATATGACAAACCAAGGTTCTTTAATATCCATAAAAGCTCACCAGCAATAGATCCGAATCATGAAGAAATCTCTGAATTGCCAGAAAGAACAATTCAGAAGGTCAATGACTAAGCTACTCAAGGAGGCACCAGAGAAAGGTGAAGTCCAACTTAAATATTAAAAAATACAGGATTAAAAGGGCTAACTTGAAGATAAATCTTTTGAAGATAAAATCGACTCCAGCTCTTTAGAGGAGCTAAGGTGACCTTGATGGACGGTGGAAGGAATCACAACATCCAATTCCTTTTAAATAAAAATTTGACGAGTATAGACTTTGGAATGCTTCAGACTGGGTTCAAACCCTGGATTTTTTTAGCTAACAACTTGGGGAGACTGTCTATCGGCAGCATGAGAACAGACCAATACATACCAGACACTGGTAATTTATAAAGAAAAAGCTTTTAATGGCCTCACAGTTACACATGGCTGGGGAGAGACCCCACAATCATGGCAGATGGTCTTACCTGGAGGCAGGCAAGAGGGAACTTGGGCAGGGAAAACCACCCTTTATAAAACCATCATCTCTCATGAGATGTATTCATCATCACAAGAACACAGGAAAGACCTGCCCCCATGATTCAACCACCTCCTACCAGGTCCCTCTGATGACATGTGGGAATTGTGGGAGCTATGATTCCAGATGAGATTTGGGTGGGGGCACAGACAAACCATATCAGCATTGCTTTCCCTTCTCCAGCTTTGGCTTCCTCATATATAAAAAGGATGGAATAGTAACAGACTCGGGCTTCCCAGACCCACTCTGATCAAATTAAATCCTTATGAGTGAAGTTCAGGCAGGGGTGTTTTATAAAAGCATTTCATGTGATTCTGATGTGTGGCCAGGTTTGAGAACCTCTTGAATAGATCTAAAGCATTCTATCTCAAATTTTAGGCTGTATGCCATGCAAATCACCTAGACTTGAGCACTAGCAATCCAAATTGCCAGGGTCTGAAAAGGGACTCAGATCTGCCTTGTGAGTAGGCTCTCCAGGTGCTTCTGATGCAGGCAACCCATGGACCACATTTAGAGGGGAGGAAAAAAATGCCTTCAGCTCTTTCATCTTTGATGTACTAAGAAGCTGCTGGGGAAAGGTATCGAGTGGGCTGTATTGATTAGAAAGAGAATCTTCATTTTAAGCAGCAGAAAAAGGGTTTTTAGAAATAGAATTAAGTGAAAATGTATAGGTCAGCAGGACATTGTCCAGACAAACATAAGGGGGAAAGGGACGGTAAAATGTGTTGCTTGGGACCTCTGTGATGAGGATGCCAAGAGCACGGTGTCTGACTGTAGATCTGAGGGCCCATGGAAGTCTAAACTGCTTATGATTCATTCCTGTTTCCTCTAATGTCCACTCCCCATGAAAATTATAAGACAAGCCTTATAAGACAAGATGTTGGTTCTGAGAATGGGCTATGAAATCTGTGGCTTCCATTTTGCGGGCACACTCTGGCTCTTCTTACTTGCTGAAGGAAGCTAGCATGTTGTGAGCTACCCTACAGATAGATAGGCCTTCATGGCTGGGAACTGAGAAATGAAGGCCCCTGGCTATAGTCAGCAAAAAAAAAACACCTCAGGCCCCAGTTCAGTCTGCAAGGACTTGAATCCTGCTAATAGCGTTGAAAGTAAGCTGGGAAATGGATCCTTTCCCAGCCAACACTTTACATGATAGTGGCCCCCACCAACACTGATTGCAGCCTGTTGCAAAACCCTGAGCAACCTGGACCTCTGGCCCACAGAAACTACAATTTTTTTTTTTTTTTTTTTTTTTTGAGACAGGGTCTTGCTCTATTGCTGAGGCTGGAATGCAGTGGGCAATCTTGGCTCACTGTAGCGTCAACCTGGACCTCCTGGACTTCATGTGTTCCTGTTTCAGCCTACTGAGTAGTAGCTGGGACTACAGGAGTGTACCATGGTGTTCAGCTATCTTTTTTTTTTTTTCTTGGACAAGATCTCCTCATGTTGCCTAGCCTGGTATTGAACTGCTAGTCTCAAACGATCCTCGTGCCTTGGCTTTCGAAATCTTACAGGTGTGAGCCACTGTTCCCAACCATGTTTGTTATTTTAAGTTTTTAAATTTGGAGGTAACGTGTTATGCTACAACAAATAACTTATGCAAAGACTTACATTTATTGTGACTCTAATGATCTGGCAGCTCACTAGGAAAGTCCTGGGAAAGCTATACCAGTGACAGTTCTGTGGGTCTTGCGGGACACTTCCAAGGCTTTGCTTTTAATTTAAGACCAAGCTTCTAATCTGGCTCCACTAATTTCGAGTAGCTGTGTAGCCTTCTCTCACTTCTGAGACCTGGTTTTCCTATCCAGAAAATAGAGATGGCCTTGTCTACCTTGAAAGTTGGGAATCGGTAATGAAGTGGTTCTTACCACAAAGACAGTAATGCTTTTTATTTTGACATAAACAAGCAGTTTTACAAGGTATGATCGGCAGGATTTCTGCACCCTAGTGAACAAGCTCTGAGTAATCTCCTTGAGTATGGGAGGAGTCTGACTAGGATGCAATAGCACTACCTTGGTAGCAGTAATAGGTTACTTAGCATTTGACAGAGTTAATCTGAAGGGAGAGAATCCTGGGTGAGCCTGAACTAGTTAGAAGAAACTTTAAACGAGTGTGAAGAAATTCAAAAAGCATACCTTTTGCTCACCTGGAAGAAGGTGCAAATATCCACATAGTAAACTTTCTATGGAGCTGCCTGGAAAGGAATCGCTGGGTGGCTTGTATGGGCTAAGAAGTAACCAGCTAACAACTAGCAAGGAAGGTGGGGACCTTAATCTTACCTCCATGAGGAACCAAACTTCGTCGACAACATTGATGAGTTAGGAAGGTGATCTCAAGCCTCGTGGGAATCAGCCATAGTCAGAACCTCAGTTGTAGCTGGGGAGATCCTGAGCCACAGGGTCCATCTCTAATGCATACCTAGACGACTTGACCCCCTGGAAATTGTAAGAACTCAAATGTGTGCTTTAAGTTACTAAGCATGCCTAATTTATTTTACAGCAATAGACATTAATACTCAAGGTTAGGATGGTTCACCTAATGGTATGTCAGGCACATTTGTAATGTTTCACTTTGACTGTTACTGGAAAAGAGGTTCCCATCCACACCCCAAGGGGGAGGGTTCTTGGATCTTGCATAAGAATTCAGGGCGAGTCCACAGGGTAAAGTGAAAGCAAATTTATTGAGGAATTCAAGGAATGAAGAATGGCTACAGCATAGAACAACGGCATGGGGCTGCTCAATTGAGTATACTTATTTCTTGATCATATGCTAAACAAGTATGAGTTTTCCTGGAAAGTGACATGCAATTCCCTGAACCCAGCGTTTCTCCCCTTTTCAGACTACTTAGGCTAACTTCTGGACATTGCCATGGCATTTGTTAAACTGTCATGGTCCTGGTGAGAGTATCTTTTAGCATGCTAATGTATTATAATTAGGATATAATGAGCAGTGAAGGGGGGAACCAAGGGTCACTTTTATCACTATTCTGGTTTGGATGGGTTTTGGCTGGCTTCCTGTTTCATCAACAGCGTCTTTATGACCTACATACTGTGATCCCAATCCTGCGTACCTGCCATCTCATCCTGTGATAAGAATGCCTACCCACCTAGGAATAGGGCCCAGCAGGTCTCTGCCCTATTTGACCCCACCCATATTCAAGATGAAGTCGCTGTTTCAAAGCCTCTGACATATTTCAAATGCCTCTGACTATACTTACTCTATTTTGGTAACCCCTAGTGCTCAGCAGTCTGGGGAAAGGTGGAGCATTGTTGATGAGCAAAGAAACGGGTAAAAGAATGAACAAAGAGGGTAGGGTTCCTACCCCTTGGGTATTGAGACTGAAGAAGGAATAGTGCTGCTAAAATGGCTACTCCTAAATCACGCTCCTTGATACGCCCTTAGGAGTTCAGTCTGTGTCCTTTGGGACTTAGGATTTGCTGACTCGGCCAACACAATCCCTAAAAGATAAGCTTATAGTATGTGCTGGGTTATTTCCCAAAAACCTGAGCATCCGTGACAACCCAGAAGTAAAGTAAATGAATGGCTGGCTTTTTAAGAGGATAGCTGCCAGTGAAGAGGAGCCAATGTTTGCACTTCTAAGAAGTATGGGGGCAGAAGCAGAACTTTTACTCAGACTGATGACAGTGATAAATCAGATGCCAGCATCACCCATGGGATCGGCCAGAATGATGGTGGCCTCACTCCTGAGGCTTATGCTAAGGTAAGACTAGAAATAAGGTGACAGAGGGCTGGGTGCGCTGGCTCACACCTGTAATCCCGGTACTTTCGGAGGCCGAGGTGGGTGGGTCACTTGAGATCAGGAGTTTGAAACCAACCTGGCCAACGTGGTGAAACCCCATCTCTACTAAAAATATAAAAATTAGCCAACATGGTGAAATATGGTGAAATCTCATCTCTACTAAAAATACAAAAATTAACCTGGTGTGGTGGCAGGTACCTATAGTCTCAGCTACTTTGGGAGGCCGAGGCAGGAGAATCACTTTAACCCAGGAGGTGGAGGTTGCAGTGAGCTGAGATCACGCCATTGTACTCCAGCCTGGTCAACAGAGCGAGACTCCATCTCAAAGATGGCCAACAGCATCCTTCAATGGTCTGTAGCTGCATTGTCCAATGTAGGCATCTCAAGCTGAGCCTAGATAAGGGTTTTTAAAAAAAATTTGATTTTTAGAGTTGGGGTCTTGCTCTGTCCTCAAGACTGGAGTGCAGTGGTGCTATCAGGTCAATGAAGTCTGGAACTCCTGGGCTCAAGCAATCTTCCCACCTCAGCCCTTTCACATAGCTAGGATTATCAGCACTACCATGTCTAGATGATTGTTTTTCATAGCAATAGGGATCTCACAATGTTGCCCAGGCTCATCTCATACCCCGCCTTGGTCTCTCAGTGTTGATTATAGGCATGAGCTACCATGCCTGGCCAGATGTGGCTTTTGAGCGCTGGAGATACAGCTGGTTCAAACTGAAATGTGCTGTAAAATTTATGCCAAGTACCAAGACTCAGCATGAAGATGTAAAATCGCCTTATTTCTCTATTCATGACATGTTGAAATACTATTTTTAATATTGAGTTAAGTAAAATAGACTAGTTTAACCTATTTTTACTTCTGTGGCATGTCTGCTAGACAACTTAAAATTATATATGCATCTTTCCTTATATTTCTGGTAGACAGTGCCACTTTAAAGCATGAGGAAATCTATACTGGAGGAGGGAAGGCCAAGAAAACTGAAGCAAAATCAAACGGGCTAAAATATGACAAGTCTATATGGTTACTAGATAAGTAAATCATGATACTTTTACACTTCCAAATCTAATATTAACCAGAATAGGAAGAGTTTTCCAGTCTTTTCTCTCCCTGTCCATTCTATTTCCCTCCCATTACCTCCTCCCCTCTCCTCTCCTCTCCTCTCCTCCTCTCATTTCCTCTGCCTTTTTTTTTTTTTTTTTTTCTTGGAGAGATAGGGTGTTGTGCTGTCATGCAGGCTTGAGTGCATTGGTGTGATCTCAGTTCACTGCAACGTCTACCTCCTGGGTTCAAGAGATCTTCCCAACTCAGCCTCTGAAATAGCTGGGACTACAGGCACATGCTACCATGTCTGGGTAATGTTTTTAGTATTTTTTTTGTAGAAGGGGTCTCACCAGGTTGCTTAGGAATAGTCTCAAACTCCTGGGCTCAAGTGATCCGTGGACGTTGGCCTCCCTGAGTCTTGAGATTACAGGTGTGAGCCACCATGCCTGGCCTATACTTTGTGCTTTGTAGATGGGATGACTTTAAAGTCATCTTAAGTGACCATACTATTAAAAAAATGACTTACTGGGACCGTCTCGTTCTTAGAGAGATTTTAATCTTATTGGCTATCTAATAAACCTACCTCCAGACCCAGGATCTATCAGTGCAATGCCTCCTTGAGTTCCTGGCTGGTTGGCAGTAAGGGAGTGGGCATTCTAGGAGAATGGAAAGAGCTGTTCTGTCTAAGGTAGTCATTGCTTGGTTTAGATGCCTGCTTCTAGGAAGGAGTGTGGACACTGTTTTCCCAAGCTTCCAACTTCTCAAGGGACAAATTCTATGAAATCTCCCCATTTTCAAACACTGGAAGTTAAATATCTTGTAAATACCTGTCCATATACAACAATAGTCTTCGGGGGCATTTAGTTTCCAAAGCCACCAGGGAGTTGGGTTCCATTCTACACCTTGGACTCAGTCATGGCATCCTTGTGACTGATGTGGAGAGGCTAAGAACATTTATTTCTTTCCTAGCACTGGTACCCAGGAATTTAGAGGTTGGGGCAGGGATATTGAAGGAAATGGCCATGGCCTATTGGGGAGTCGCAGGGATGAAACATTAGTTCTTATCCCAACATTGTAGTTGCAGCCTTGGCTGATCAATTCTCCTCCCCTCTCCAAACCCCAAACACAGACCCGTATGGACATGGATGCTGCTCTGTTAGAAGAGAAACCAAGTTGGTAGGAAACCCAATTGTCAGTATGTAGTAAGTTTTAAAATACTAAGTTCAGTTTGCCTTGGAATATTGCCTTGTCTCCTGTAGCATAAATAGATCTCTATGATCTTATCTAACCCTAGTATCTATGGGGCAAAGGGTGGGTCTTGGTACCTATATCAATTTGTTATTGGAGTTGAGTGTTCTGTTTCATTTCAAATCTATATCAAAGTGACAAATTCTTGGCTGAAAAATATCTTGAGGCAAAATAAGGAGAGGAGAGGGGTGAAGATTTTACTGCACTTATTCCATCTCACTTTTTTCTGACAATCGGCTTTCAAAGTAATTATATTTTCTTCTTTTTTACTAAGGAGGATGTGGGAGTTTAACGTGGTTGGGCGTCTTGGCTTAAGAACCAAGTGGTGGAGCTTGAGATTCACATACGGGGCAGAGTGGCTCTGATGCCTTGGGTTTCTCTACATTTGTGGATACGCACTGCAGATATGCAAAGCACACGCAGGTTCCTAGGTGGCTGCCAGTGGAGTACACCCAGATAGCAAAGCACAGCTAAAATGTTCAAGAATAGCTCTGAATAGGTGAGCAGCCTCCCAGGTTTTCCAAATTCAACCTCACTTAACGCTGTCCTGTGGTTATAAAAATCCAGCACCTCTTTTCAACGTAGGTCTTTTCCCCCGTCCTCCCCCAAATGGAGGGTAACTTTTTAAGACTCGAAACCCTCAGTGTTGCACAATCTTACTGAACCGTCATGAAAATCCAATGAGGCAGTTCCAAAATTTGAAAACTGAGCCCCAGAGATGCTGAACTGCCAAAGTCACACAGCTGGGAAGAAGATGGAAGATAGAAGAAGTGGTATCTAAAGTGACGTTCATCTAGAATTTTTTACAAAACGACAAAGGCTGGACATAGGGTGGCTCAAGCCTATAATGCTAGCACTTTGGGAGACCAAGGCAGGAGGGGATCATTTGAGCTTGGGATTTCAAGACTAGCCTGGGCATCCTAGTAAAACATCATATCTAAAAATAAAACTTAAAAGAGGAAAATAGACCTCTAACCACTAAATTTTGCTGTATATTATGCTGCATGCCTAAATCTTTGGCTTAGTGGAAACAACAAAGATCTAGTATCTTTCCATCAGCTTAGAAGAGTCAGTTATTTTTGAGTGATAGA